>NC_135713.1:172566303-172684385 GCF_964656455.1 Halichoerus grypus
CAGGCTAGGGGAGATGAATTCCTTCTGTCAGGGAATGGCCAGTGGATTTTTAAGGCAGGGATTTTTATGGCTAATATCCTAGTTCAAGTTCTCACCTAAATTATTCTGTGCTACATTCATGCTACATCTTCTTCAGAACCCATCCTATGCCCAGATTTCCAGTGAACATCTGTTGATACCCCGTGGACTTACATCAGTGTTCTTTTGGGGGAATGAAGGAACCAGGGCCCTGACCCATGTGGGGTAAGGCAACATGTGAAGAAATGGAGGATCAGTGGAGGTGGACATTTGAGGAAGAGATACCAGGAGAGAACACTGGCCTTCAGTTCTCCTTGTGGATGTGGATAGGGTCTAACTCATAACTGCTTGCACCATCTGAGATGGGGAATGGAGCAAGTGTTTTTGATATTCTGGTGAGGCTCCCGATGACCCCATCACAGAGGCTGCCAAACGGGTGGCTTAAAAAACGTGGAGGACATGCTGAGACTTAGGTCGATGAGGACTGGATGGAGCTGAGGCAGCAAGGGAGGGACCACGGGCCCTGCCACCCCCAGAGAACAGACCATCAGTTCCCCCAGCTGTGGCACTGTGGCAGTCAGGAGGATTCAGGGGCAAGGTGAGATGAGCCACACCCCATTGCAACATCAACGGAAGCCAGCAGGACGAGGACCATGTCCCTCACCCCCAACCAGAGCCACAAGGCAGCTTCAGTGCCTCCTGCATCCTGAAGCCATCTTGGGAGGTACAAAACAGCCCTGACGAGGAGTCTGGACTTCACACTGGCCGTGACTATTTCCCTGAAGCGCCACTGCTCTATTCAGGGGAGATGATTTCCCTTAATTGTCATTGTTTAAGTGTTTCTTCCACCATGCCAGTGTGATCAGTTACTGAAAATAACGAGAACAACTTTTTTTTTTTTTAAGGGTATGTAAGTTGTAACATGTACATTTTTGACACCACCACATGACTGATACTGAAGAAGCGCCACCACCACCACATAAACACACACCACCCTCCCGCCAAGAAACCACCCTCTCGTCTCGCAGACTCTGGCTGATTTCTAGCCTCAGCACTGCAGACACTCAGACCCCCAGGATCTCTCTTCAAACCCTGTTCACACTTCCGAAAACAAGGGGGAATCTCTGACAGCTGTGACTCTCCCTTTGGTGTCCTGCAGCTGTCCTTTGATTGCTTCAAACCTCCTGAGGAGGCTTGATTTCTCTCCAGGGACCAGGCAGGAAATGCTCAGAAAGTAGGATGTGGAACTGTTTTCTTAGGGAAAAAGAAAAGTCAGAAGAAGTGGAAAACAGAGGCTGAGTCACAGTGAGGAAGGGCTGGAGCCCAGTCCATGGGCAGGGGTCCGACTGGCTGGATTGGCTCTTTGTTGTTCTGTAGAACTTGTCCTTCCCCACTTCTGTTAAATGGACGTAACTTCAGACAATCCTTCCCCCAAGGCTTGTGGGAAGTGTAAGTGGGATGACCTAAAGAATTTACCAGTGCCCAGCACATTGTCGGCTCAGTACAAAATAGCTCTTATTATTTTGATTATTCTCTCCTGCCCTCTGTACCTTTTCCCCCCTCTTGCATCCACTTTCTCCATCAGTGAGAAGGTGAATAATAGGGCTATTAAGGGTCTCTACTGTGAGGAAATGGAAACTTTCCCGTTGGAAGTGAGGGGCTGGCACATGGAAGCAGGGATCCTTATGAGTAACACATTTTGGGCAGCCAAATGTCAAAGCAGCATGACCTTTCTACCTCTCCTACCCCCTGCCCCTTGAAAACCAGCTCTGCCACTTACTAGCTGTCTGACCCCGGGCAAATGGCTTTACTCTTACGAGTGTGTTTCCTTATTGGTAATATGGGGATGGGTATGGTGGTACGACATAATGTGGTGGGGAGAATTAATTGGCATACTGTGTGTAACGGGCCCTGCGGAATGCTTGGCTCATGGCAAACGCACAATACATGTAGCCACTTCTGCTAAAATAATGAAGCTTGACTGGTCAGGCCAGCAACCTAGGAGTCAGGAGTCATTCTCGACTTTTCTTCCTCACACCTTTCTTAGGTCAGGATTCCCCAGAAATGGCCTTGAAATAAGGATATGAGGGCAAGTAGTTTATTGGGAGGTGATCCCAGGAAGTTCCGGTAGGAAAAGCTGCAGCCAAGGAAGACCCTGAAGCAGTTGCACGAGGTTGCAATAGAGGGCTTGCCCAGGAGTTATGTGGCCCTAGATGAAAACGGTGAGCTGGGCCAATTAGATTCCTCTGTTGGGGCCTTGGAAATCGGCAGAGGGACTGGGCAGTGGGGGCATGGGACCCTTAGACGCTGAGCTGGGGGTGTAGATTCTAGGAAGATAGCCCACAGGGCCCGAGGGGAGGGCTGGATCAGGCACTGACAGGTCCCATTTGGGGGTTTGGAGTCAGACACAGACTTGAATTCTGGCTTGTTCACTTGCCAGTGGTGTGAGCTGAAGCAAGTTAACTTAAACTCCCCGAGCTCCCCCTGGTTTTGTCCTATGTCTCATATGGCTATAATCCCTGGCCTGCAAAGTGGAAATTAGGGTTAAGGTGACACGTGTAGCCCGCCGGACACGTAAAGGATGGCCAGTGAGTGTTTTCTTTTTCATTTCCAACCGCCCCACCTCTTGCTCTTTGAAGCTGGACAGTGATAGGGTTACAGGGTCAGAAATGAGTTTGGGAACAGATGTTCCTCAGGAAGTGATAGGGAGAACTCTAGCTAGAAAAAGGGAAGCAGAGGTCCTTCTCTGACTCAGAACGTCCACTTTGGGGTTCCGAGGCAGGATTGGGAGGACAGCTCCCTGCCACTGTGAGATGTAAGCAGACAAGCTCAGAACTTGCACTCAGGAGGGCAGGGGATTTCTGGAGAGCAAAAGTCCCCTCTTCCCCCAGAGGCTGGCAGGGATTCTGTTCTGCAGTTAGGTAAGAAAGGAGGTGAGTAGGCATCCTACCAGTCCTGCGGCCAGCAGCCAGGAGGGAGGCAGCTAGAGGTCCCACTGTGGTTCAGCCTCAGGATGGGGTGTGGGATGTCTGTGGTCAGACCAGAGTCACAGGGAAGCCACAGTGGGAACCTCCTCAGCTGAGTACTGCCTCCCTCCTAGGTTTCCACTCCAGGGACACAGGTTAACAAACACTTAATGAGGATTATGCAAGGAAAACACTAACCTAGAGAAGATTCAAATCATTATAACAGACTCAATTAATGCAGAAGTACCCAGAATTGTAGCTGGAATCGAAATCTACAAACTCAGGTTTATAGGAAAGAAAACTTTACTCCTGTAACTTAATTTGATGTAACTTTGTATCCTGCCCTTTTGCTGGCCTGGTGGGAAACTTTAACCTCAGCCTTTCTGGGGTGTACCTGGGTGTTTGGAGAGTGCACAGGTTACTGCTGAGCCTTCCTACCTGGGGTTAGTATGGTCTGTGGGTCTGATGGCATGATGAAGGTTTGGGGTCACATTTGAGGACCCGGAGAACTTCCCCAGGGCTGCTGGTGTCTCCCTGCTTCCTGGCTGTGCTGCTGGGATGCCCATCCCTCCAGACCAAACCAGGACTCTCTTTGGCTGGGAAGAAATCCACAGTCCTTAATAACTCTGGTGAAGACATTAAAAAAGTTTACTTTGAATCCTCCTTTATCCTTTCTGCAAAGGGCTTAGGCTTTTAGAACACACAAGCCAAAGAGACTCATAGTTTTTTTTTTTTCCCAAAGATTTTATTTATTTGACAGAGAGAGACACAGCGAGAGAGGGAACACAAGCAGGGGGAGTGGGAGAGGGAGAAGCAGGCTCCCCACCCAGCAGGGAGCCTGATGCGGGGCTCGATTCCAAGACCCTGGGAGCACGACCTGCGGGGCCGTGTAACGAGGGGCAGACGCTTAACGACTGAGCCACCCAGGTGCCCCGAGACTCATAGTTTTAGTCACTGTCCTGTGTCATGTCTCCCTGAGATGGATGGATGAGCTGCATGGTATGGATGATCTGCCTGAATGAGAAAAGGGAAGAGGAGATAAAAATAGGAAAATACCTCAAAAATGTCCAGAGAATAAAACTTGGAAGCCCGTCTTCCCGCAGTACTCCCTTAGCCAGTGGAAATATCTATGAGCAATTTGTCCCGTATTCCCACGCATACATATTTGGTTCTCTGAGTTAGTATCTAAGGGTGTAATGCCCTCTACACCCAGGGGGATTTCTCTACCTCCTCCCCAATACCCACTTGACCATTTTAAAAATGCCATGCTAGGGAGCAGTAGAGGATAGCCTGACCGGTCTGGTTGCATCAGCCCCCTCTGCACAACCCTGGCTTTTTCCTGATAGACATGCAGTTCCCAAGGGAGCAGCATAAAATTACTATCTCTTGTGGTATATATATACAATGGAATATTATGCAGCCATCGAAAGGAATGAGATCTTGCCATTTGCAATGACGTGGATGGAACTGAAGGGTGTTATGCTGAGTGAAATAAGTCAATCGGAGAAAGACATGTATCATATGACCTCACTGATATGAGGAATTCTTAATCTCAGGAAACAAACTGAGGGTTGCTGGAGTGGGTGTTGGGGTGGGAGGGATGGGGTGGCTGGGTGACAGACACAGGGGAGGGTATGTGCTATGGTGAGTGCTGTGAATTGTGCAAGACTGTTGAATCACAGACCTATACCTCTGAAACAAATAATGCAATATATGTTAAGAAAAAAAAAAAAAAAAGATAGGAGGGGAAGAATGAAGGGGGGGAAATCGGAGGGGGAGACAAACCATGAGAGACGATGGACTCTGAAAAACAAACTGAGGGTTCTAGAGGGGAGGGGGGTGGGAGGATGGGTTAGCCTGGTGATGGGTATTAAAGAGGGCACGTTCTGCATGGAGCACTGGGTGTTATGCACAAACAATGAATCATGGAACACTACATCAAAAACTAATGATGTGATGTATGGTGATTAACATAACAATAAAAAATTAAAAAAAATCACTATCTCTGCTTTGCCACGCCCTCAGTCCTCCAAACCTCAAGGTCCTTATTAAAAAAAAAACAAAAAACTAGGGTGCCTGGGTGGCTCAGGCAGTTAAGCACCCGACTCTTGATCTCAGCTCAGGTCTTGATCTCAGGGTCGTGAGTTCAAGTCCTGCATTGGGCGTGGAGCCTACTTAAACAAACAAACAAAAAACTATTATGGTATAACTTATATAGAATAAAATGTACACATTTTGTAGCTTGATAAGTTTTTTTTTTTTAAAGATTTATTCATTTATTTTAGAGAGAGAGCACGAGCAGGAGGTGCAGAGGGAGAGAGAATCCCAAGCTGACTGCACACTGAGCACAGAGCCCAATGCAAGGCTCAATCTCATGACCCTGAGACCAGGACCTGAGCTGAAACCCGGAGTTGGATGCTCAGCTGACCGAGCCACCCAGTTGGCCCTAGCTTGATGAGTTTTTAACAAACATGTATATACTCATGTAGCCATCACTCAGATGCAGATAAAGAGCGTGTTCATCTCCTCAGAAGTTTCCTTCATGTTCTCTTGTAGTGAATATCCATCCCCCAAAGGTAACCACTGTTTGATGTCTATGACTGTTGTGACTCCCCTGAATTTCATATATAGTATGTACTCTTTTGGGTCTGACTCTTTCGCTCCAAATCGTGGTTATGAAATTCACTCATATTGTGTTTATTGGTGGTTTGCTCTTTTTCATTGCTGTGTAATATTCCACTATTTGGGATACACCACAATTACTAAAGCTGAATGCAAGCATCTCTGATTTCAAGTTTCCCTCCAATCTCCTTGCTGAAGAGAGAATTTCATGGCACATTGCTATCTGCTTGTTTGGCCTGAGCCCTGCCCTCTGTTCTTCTGCCTACTCCTCTGGGGGTAGAAGGGGCAGGGTTTCATTTCTCTACCTGGCTCTCCATTATATCTTCCTCCTTCTAAGGAGGCACTGGCCCTGCCTTCTTTCCTGGAACACTTTCGTGTAACGAGGGGCAGGTTACTGGGGAGGGGCTCCAGCAAAATGAGGTCTGCTGCTGAATTTGTGTGGGACTCCTGATTGGTCAGGGAGGCTGGAGAGAGAAAGAGAGCGAGAAAACCAGCCAAAGGAACAGGAGGAAATCTTGGGAGGGGCTCTGGGCTTTCACAGTACTGTGGTATTGGGATTGCACCAAGTTTAATCAGATCTCCAGGGGCTGTGGACCTAGAGCTGGAGTCTTGATTATGTCCAAGGATGCCCAAAGACAGGAGTCATTTTGATTCTTAGCTCAGTTCAAAGCAGGGCAAGCAGGATTCACTTGGAAAGGATTTGGAAAGGGCTGGCTGGACTAGCTGGGAAAGCAGACCCTACTGCTGGACTGGAGAATAGGACTTTACTTGGGAGGTCCCTGTCGCTAGGAGGCCCTAGCCAGAGGGTACCTGACAGGCTCCATGGCCCTCTGGGGGCATTAGGGAGCTTCTGAGGATCCTAGAACAGCAGACCACTATTTCTGGACCCTACTTACCAGTGGGACGTGCCCTACTGATACCTCCCAGGTGATACTGGGGAGGGAAGAGTTTGTCTGCAGAGGCTGGGATAAGAACTGGATTGTGGTGGGAATGGGTACCTCTCCTCTCCAAAACCTTCTGCTTCCAGGCCTCCTCGTTCAAGTGCCCAATTCAAGCCTGACCTCTCCAGGAAATCCCCCCCACAGTCCATAATTACTCTCATCTATTTTTCAAAACTTTCCTTCTCTCAGGATGGTGTGAATGAACAACAGAATAAATGTATTAGCTTCCTAAACTTGCTTGCATTTCAAAACATTTAGATAGAGGAGCCTTGACATTGTATGTAGAGTCGGGCACAAGGTCACGCATGCATCTTAAGGAAACATGCCTATACATGCATTGCATGTTGTGTAAATGAGGCTTGTGCTCCTCCCTGGGCAGAGATTTTAGTATTATAATGAGGTGAAGGTAACCATGGGTTGCTTCCGACATCTGTGTGTCAGTCTTCCTGACAAATTGTACAAACTCTGATATTCGAGCCTGGCCTGACAGGGTCAATGGCTTGGTCTTTGGTTTTCCTGAAAAGGTTTTTAGGGTGAGCAGCTGCACTCGACATCAAACCCAAACCACAAAAATTAGGAACTCACTCCACGCCTGTAGCCAACTCCAATTTCTAGCCTCCAAAACCTGCCTGCTTTTGTACACTCTCTTGTGCTCTCAACTGTATTTTAAACATTTTGTCTGGAGCTTATAGCTTTTATTTGTAGAATGATCAGTTTACTAGATGTGTTTGGTGTGCAGCCCTCTGGGCGGGAAGCAGAGCCTAAGGTGACAAGTTTATTAAGTTAAATTGTTCGTGGTGGGTTCTAGCAAATATATTGTACAAAGTTGCCATTTGCACTCCTTGCTGTTACCTTTACTCGGCTTTGTTCTTTGTAGAATTTATCGCTGCCTCATGTTGTGTATATTTGTGTCTCTCTCTTTCTCCCCACTAACATGTAAGCTCTATGACAGTAGGATCTTTATCTGTTCGCCTAGGTGGGGACCGAGAGCCTCAGCTCCCTGCAAAAGGGGAGAAATCAGGGAGGTGGGAAGGCATGGGCACCAGAAGGGGCCATCTCAGCAGCGGGGTTTATGTATTATGCATAAGCTCATCTTGCTTCTTGGACACAACCACATGGGTGAGCCCTTTAAGGAATCCGAGAGTCTAGTCATTGTCGTTCTTAACCACTGGGTGGCACTGCCCCCTAATTTTCCTAAGATCAAGTCAGACTAGACTTGCAGTGGCTGCAAACCCTCACCCTCCAGGACCCAGCTTAACATGCCATCTCCATGGTGGCACTTTCTGACCTGACCCCGACTCACAGCCTAAAGGGCTCATCACATTGAGCCCTTTAGGGCTGAGAGTAATTATGGATTGTGGGGGGATTTCCTGGAGAGGTCAGGCTTGAATTGGGCACTTGAACAAGGAGGCCCGGAAGCACGTTCTGAACACGCCTTCTGTCCAGCCAGCCCAAGGCCTTTGTGTGAATTTCATGCATAGACATTTAGTGAAGCCTACTAGGTGCAAAGGGTAAATTCAAAGTGGTGGGCCCTGCCTTCAAGGCAGCCTTTTTTTAAACTGAGTTTGTTCAAAGAGCTGCATTGGATATAACGGATTAACTCCTCTCCTTTGCACCTAGGATGCTGCTAGCTATGCATCCTTGGGAGAACGAAGCAAACAGTCCCTCAAATCGTCTGTGTTCTGTGCTTCAGATGAGAAGCCCCATGTTAGAGAGTCTGGAGGGGAAGGCTCCTTTTTGGGGAGAACGCAAGGGGGAGGGAGTGGGAAGTTCTGAGTGTGTGTTTAGGGTGAAAGCCGCTGTGCTCACAAACGACTTCTTGATCCTGCCATTCACAACATGGTTCCTTTCCCCCAGCTATTCCTCTGCTGTAAGGGGCCGTGTGGAAACTGAGAACCGCCCTCTTTCCTTTACCAGTGAGAACCTGCTGGGTGCAAGCATTCTTTCTCTGGCATGGGAGCCTTAAGTGCTGACCCGCTGTGAACTAGGCACAGGACTGGACACTTTGCATATATTCTCCTAATAACCGGCAGTTGTAGGTGTTTGTTTTGGTCTCTGATTTACAGCACAGGAAACTGAAGCTCAGAGAGGTTGAATATTTTGCACCTTCACACACAGACGCACTCTAAATTCCCACATTAAAAAAAAAAAAAAAATCCTCCCTTGAGCCCATTCCTACTTCTGGCTCCAACCCTAAATTCTGTTTCCCTTCCCAAAATAGCTGTTAGAAGAGTTACCTATGTAGAGTCCTGATCCCCACTTTTATAGCCCCATTCTCTCACCCCCTTTGATTGGGCTTCCGTCCGTACTTGTCCAGGTCACTGGACATTCATGGGTCAAATCCAATGGCCATTTCTCTATTCCTCTTTTACTCTTGGCTGCACTCATCACGTTTGACTCCACCCTCTTTCTTGAATTATTTTCTTCTCTTGGCCGGCAGGTCACCACACTGTCTTGGATTTCCTGCTATCTTACTGGCTACTCCTCCCTCCCATTTCTGTGTGGCTCGTGCTCTGTTCTATCTCTAAGAGTGCTCCAGAGCCCATTGCTCATCCCCTTCCTGCCTGACCCCATCTGGTCCCATGGCTTTACATCTCCAGCCTGACCTTTCTCTGGCATTCCAGATTCACAACCAACTCCCTGCCCAGGATGGCTACATAGATGCCTAACAAGTGGGGGACTTTCAAAATTGTCATGTCCCTATCCTGATTCCATTCCCTCACGTGCTTTCCCTCCTCAGGCTTCCCCATTTCTAGAACTTGTGCCAACATCCACCTAGTTGCTCAAGCCCAAATCTTTCTCAGTATTTCTTTTCAATTCTGTCCCCCAAACGGTTCCCTAATCTCCTTTTCATCTACCTTCACCACTTCCTCCCTGGCCCCAGCCACCCTCACCTGTGACCTGGATCACTGCGGGGTTGTCCGGACGGGTCTCCCTCGCCCCCAGGAATCCGTGTCTGCACAGCAGCCAGCTTTCTTTAAACAGGTGGATCAGATGATGCTACTTGGCTGCTTAACACCATCCCTAAGGGCTTCCCACCTCCCCTGACATAAATCCCACACCCCTTACTCTGGCTTACAAAGTACCCTTGTCCTGCTTGTGCCTTCCTGGTTCCTCATCCGCTCTCCCGGCCATATACTCCAGCCACACTGCTCCCGCACCCCAGCCTAGTTCCTGCCCAGCGTTTTGCACTGGTGGTGTCCCCTGCCCAGAAAGTTCTATTCCTCACGCGGCCATCATTGAGCTGTTGGGTTGCACGTCATCTCCTTGGTGAGGCCTTTCCTCACCACCCAGTCTGAAGTAGCTACCCTGGGCATGTCCTGAGATCTTGAGAACTGCTTGGGAGTCTTTTTAACACCCCCCTCCCCAAGTTCTACCATCTAGGGCAATCCAAAATTTCTGCAAGACTTCTGTGACTTTCCAAGGACTGACTTCACATTTCTCAATCTCTAATTCCCTGTTCTGGGGCACTGGCCCTGTCTCACATCCATGTGAACCTCAGCAGGGAGTGATCCCCCTCATCACTTCCCCCCCAAACCACTCACATCAAGTGTTCAGGGAGCTGCATAATTGATGGGACTCTTGAGGGCTTCAGGGAAGAGGAAGGTCCCAGCGTTCCCTGCACTGGCTCTAGCCACTGCCCTGCTGCTCTCCCCACCCCTCTCTGGCTCTCAAAGGCAACACAGAACCTCCTCTTGGTTCACCCCTTCCCCTGGTCTGGGCCCCAGTCTGTAGTCCTGTCCTGGGGGACTTTCCTGCCTTAACATTTTCTTAACAGAGGTTATTTCCTCCATGAAAGGGATTCCTTCTCTAGCTGCTAAGAGAATAACAACATTTTGCATTTTATTATAGTGCTTGTTCCAGACCTTGTAGTTGGGGATTGTCACAACAGCCCTGTAAGGGGTCAGCTCCATTTTGCAGACGAGGAAACTTGGCTCAAAGAGGTAAAGGCCATCCCTGGTAAACACCAGGCTCTGGAATGATACAGCGTCCCTCCCTGTGTCTGCCCGTTTCTTCCTCAAAATCTCCTTGGCAGCAATCACAGGATAGCCACACGGAGGTCAGGGTCTCGGGAGCCCAGATCACGGGAAAGGAGGCTCTCAGGCCTTGAGCTATTGCTCTCTTTGTGGGGTGGATCCAGTTTTCCCCTTACTCACACAGTCCTCAGCCTCATGGAGACCAGAAGTTTCTTCTGTTTAAAATATCACCCCCAGTTCTAATGCCAGATCTGCCCATGACTCGTAGGGTGGCCTTGGGCAAGTCACTGTTCCTTCTCTAAACGGTGGTTCCCTTATCTCACAATGAGAGAAAGCTCTTTTCTGTCCTACATTCTACAGTCTTAAAGAAAAGTCAGATGCCGGCGTAATAAGGCTCATTTACTGAGCACTCGCTCTGTGCTAAGCATTCTCCTACCCCTCTCCACATCTGGAGGTAGGTCCTGTTATTTGACCTATTTTATAAACGTCGAAACCGAGGCTTAGAAGGATTTAGTAGTTGCCCAAGGTATCCTAGTAAATGGCAGAGTTGGGATTTGAACCTAGATTTTGCCTTTCTGAATTTGGAGCATTTAAACCATTGCATCAGCCCTGTCCTGCTAATACTAGTTCTGGCTGCTGACGACTCTCCACTGGTCACTCACACACGTGCACGGACATATGTCCTCTCTTGGGGGGAAAAGGCATGTTCACCTGGCCTATCTTCGAAGGCCACCCTGGAGGCCACACAAGCATTTCTTACTGACCTGCCAAAGCTAGCCTCAGCACATCCATCATCTGGTTCAAATCCTCATGGTGCAGGAAATGACTGCACGGAGAGGGACACGTGGCCAGACCTCTTCCCTGCATGTAAGTTCTCTTTGTACTACACACAGTTGCTTCCTTGTGTTCGTGCCCTCCTGTCCTACCCACTGGTCTCCCCATGTTGCTGTGTGTGGTCTTCACCTGTCCTGAGGCGAAGGCCTTTCTCGGACCTAGCAGTGAAAGTGACCCACTATTCTAGGCCTTATTTTCCACCCCCCACTTCCCAATCAATCCCCCCTCCCCCCCCCCACGCCACCCCGTCCCACAAGGCTGACAGTCATGTGAGCTGGTTGGTTTATGTGGGTGAGGTTTTTGCTTTAGGATGATCAGGGCTGGCAGACCCCTGTGTGTCCCAGGGAGGGGGTCCTGTGTGTGTGTGAGTGTGTGTGTGTGCGAGAGAGAGAGAGAGAGAGAGAGAGAGAGAGAGGGTTTAAGGCCAGGCATATATCTACCTTGAAAAGACTAGGAATAGCCCTTTTTAAAAACAATTGGAAGCTCCAGAGGAAAGTATTTCCAGTGTTAAACCGTTGGGAGTTTCTGGCAAGCTTTATATGATGTGCTAGGATGGGACTTTGACTTTGTAGATAGACCTTCAATTAGGTTTTCAGACTGACCTCTCACCTCTGAACTCTGATGGACCCAGAGAGAGAGAGAGAGAGAGAGAGAGATAACAAACAACGTTTCCTGTCCAGCTTGTCAGGATCCTGGCCTTGGCCTTTGTTTCCTGTTTTCAGCCCCATCCCCATCCTGTCCTTTAGGCTTTTGAACTCTGGTTCCCTGATTTTGACCCTGGTGCTGGCTCAGGACTTTGAAACTTCCTGCTGCCTTGGGTGTACATGCTGAACTTGTTCTGGCTCCCGTGTCAGCCTGAGGCCTGCCACCCCTCCATGTCCACTCTGGCCTCTGCAGGCAAAGGTCCGGGCCTGACTGCATCGTATTTGTTAGTGACTCTGGCATCCCTGGGCTGTGAGCTACTAGAGGGAGGCGTTTGATCATATTCAGCCCTAACACCTCAGCTCTGACAGCAGGGAGGGTAGAGAGAAATCCCTGGATCAAGGAGCAGGAACTCCCAGTCCAGGAGGTTCTAATGCAAGCTCCCTGTGAAGGGACAGGGGCAGGAAGCATGTGCGTCAGAGCCTCAGACCCTTACCTGCCTCCAGCCCCTAGCTGGAGACTGATGAGTCACCGTACAAGTTAAAGTGCTTTGGGCACAAGTAATAGAAACTAAGATCCACTAACCCTGGCTAATGTAAAGGAAAGGGGTATGGACACCGAGACATCCACCAATGGATGAATGAGTAGACAAAATGTGGTACATACACACGATGAAACATTATTCGGCCTTAAGAAGGAATGAAGCCCTGACAGTGCTGCAACCTGGGTAAGCCCTGGAGACAAGACGCTGTGTGACACGTGCGAGTGGCTCAGCGTGGGAGCTGAGATCCCTGCTTCTCTCTGTTCTGGCCCCGCCTGGGGAAGGCCACACAGCTGCATATTAGAGGATCTAGCAAACCTCTGTGACAAGGACAAAAACTATTAACATTATTAATAGTTATCATTATTTTCCCACTCTGGCCTGCTAAAAAAAAAAAAAAAAAAGCTATGTTTTAAAAGAAAAGAAGAAGAAGAGATCTAGTCAAGGGATAAAGATGGACAGGAAAATCAAGAATTCTGTGGGGCTTTTAATGAGTCAGAGGCCAGAGATGTTCTGGCTGGTTGGAAGCCGAGCATAATTATCTGGGACGGCTGGTGTGTGGGTGTGAGGTGAGGCACTGAAAGAGCGAGAAGAAGGATGTGAAATATGTATTTCTGTGTATTAAGAATGCATGTATCCCTGTCCCCCTTAATTTTGGCATTTCCTCCAGAGATTGAGAACGTTTGAAATACTTTTATTTTTATTTTTATTTTTTAAGATTTTATTTATTTATTTGACAGAGACACAACGAGAGCAGGAACACAAGCAGGGGGAATGGGAGAGGGAGAAGCAGGCTTCCCGCTGAGCAGGGAGCCCGATGCGGGGCTCGATCCCAGGACCCTGGGATCATGACCTGAGCCGAAGGCAGACGCCTAACGACTGAGCCACCCAGGCGCCCCTGAAATACTTTTAATTAGCATCTCTGATTGCAACTGTCATTCAGACCACACGCCCCCCCTCCCCTGCATTTCACAGGGCTGCACCTTTCTTTCCCAAACCTGGACTCCCACCGAGGCCTGATGGTCATGGAGAGCTGTGATGTTGTGGCCTTCCTAAGGCCTAACGCTTTTGACCTGGGCCAAGTTCCTGGGAGGCAGCAAAGGTATATTGGGATCCTTGATGTACTCTTGGACCCATTTGTTTTGGGGGTTGGTGCAGACCTCTCGATTCTTTTTGGTGACAAAGCTGTGGAGGCAGAGTTAGATGGTCAGCGGTCACGGAGTGGGGTGGGGGGTCCAGTCCATGCTCCCCCATTTCTAGCTCACCTGCGGCTTGCCTCATACTCTTCATTGCCTCCCTGGGCCTCCCCCACCTGAGTTCCCTCAGAAGGCCTCCCTGTCTGGGTTCTAGACCTCGTCATCCCGGCTTCAGCCTGTTCCCCGCTCAGCCAAGATGGCTGCCATTTATTGGGCCACACAGCTCTAAGTGGCAAAATCAAGAATTCAACCCAGGCCTTCCCTGTGAGAGTCAAAGCCCGAGTCCTTAATCATGACTCCCCTCCTTCTCGCATGGAGACTTCCTGGTTCTGTGCATCTCGTTCCCGCCCCGGGTTCCCCTTCCGCCTCCACAGAAGTATCTGCAGGGAATGCTTACATGATTGCCGGCAGGTGACAGTTGAGGGCCTTTCTGTATCCCACCACCAGTTTCTTTGGCATTACTTTCTCATGGTGCTTCAGGCAGCAGGTGTGAGAACTGTTCAACGACTCAGGACTTTCTGAGGGAATCACATTGAAAGCTGAGCCAAGTAGGTGTAGAGGGAGCCCATGGTTGCCTACCTTCATCCCCCATCCCTTGCATTCCACACCTCTCATGGCAAAGCCATCTGTTAGCAGGGGCTGATGACAGCTTGACAGGTAACAGAGAAAGTGGAAAAAGTGGGTGAGGACACACACGTAGAACCTCCAGCCTCTGCACTGAGTTTCATCAAGTGCAAATGCCTCAGTTATTCACATTTGCTGGTGACCCAGGGCTTGGTTTGGCAAACACGTATTGGGTTCCTATTACATGCCAAGCTCTAAGGGGGCAAAAAACACGAGGAAGACACAGTCACCACTCTCGAGTATCTCCCAGTCTAGTCAGGGTGAAAAGGGAGAGTGAAAAATACTACAGTGGCATGTGCTCTGGGATAGAATAGAATTTGGCACAAGGTGCTCTGGAAACAGCTTTGGGTGGCTGGGGAAGTCCCATAGCATGCATGTGCACGCAAGTGCATGGCTTGATTCTTGAAGGCTGAGCAGGATTGAGACAAAGGGGTTGTAGGGCCTGGGAGAAAGGAAGGTATGAAGGCTTAAAGGTGGGGGAAGCTGTCTGTGTTGGGGGAGCATTGAGCAGCTGCAGATGGCTGTAATGCAATGCGAGAAGAAAGATGTAAGGAGATGAGATTGGGGCCCCTGGGTGGCTCAGGTTAAGCATCTGCCTTCAGCTCAGGTCATGATCTGGGGTTCCTGGGATCGAGCCCTGAGTCAGGCTCCCTGCTCAGTGGGGAGTCTGCTTCTCCTCTCCCTCTGCCCCTTCTCCCCACCACCGCACTCGTATGCTCTCTCAAATAAATAATAATCTTAAAAAAAGAAGAAAATTAAAAAAAATGTAAAAAAAAGAGTTGAAATTGGAGAGAGAGAGAGAGGGGGGAGGCCCAGCACACCTTCCTTGGAGGGGAGTGTGGACTCTATCCTAGAGGCATTAGAGGGGCTGGGGTCAGGGAGGAGGGTGAGATGAGCAATGAGCCAGAGAAGTTAGGGTGGGAAGAAAGTGTTTTAATTTAGGCTTTAGGTCAGACATCTTGAATAGGAATCTTGACTAAATGATTTGAATCATGAGCAAATTTTAAAAATCTCTCTAGGTCTCCTCATCTATGAAATGAGGGTAAAAAATGCTTATGTCCTAGGATCAGGGTGAGGGTTGGTGGAGAAAATGGTGGTTAAGCCCTTAATTCTGAGCCTGGCACATAGAAAGGCTCAGTCAGCGCTTGTTATCATTAAGAGCAGATGGTAGAAATGACCCTTCTTCTTGCCCGGAAATGCCACTTTCCCGCCTCTCTTCGATGCTGACAGGATGCTGGCCTCAGTTGGTTGTTTCCCTTGAGCTCCCCTGACTGCTCATCAGTTGGGGATATCACATAGGAGGGCAGGCAGAGACCTCCCCCAGCCCCCAAAACTGCAGAGTGCAAATCCCCTTGCAGCCTGATCCCTTGCTTCCAGCTGGTGGCCAAGACTGGAATATCTCGAGAGTACCATTTGGCCGATCCATGCTTTGCGTGGGCCATTTTCTCTTTTTGGAAGACTGAACCCACTGCAGCGCTCTGTTTGACCTTCCCTAAGGGCATTGTTGCCTCCTGCCACCCACCAGATGCAGCTCTGCTCATAGTGATGGCCATGACCCCGGTACTCCAAGCAAAGTTTACAAAGTTCAGGGGCATTTTGAGAGTGTACGGGCAGATTACATGGGGTGTGGGTGGCCCTTGCTCCCCTGAGAGTTTATACAGGCAGAGTCCGGCCAGACCAGATGCCCGGGGTAGCTTTAGAGAGAAAAGAAGGGCTGGGGCACCACACCCTGGGGTGGGTATGTGGTGTCTTTCATAAATGGTGGTTGAGTCAGGGGTAGAAAGTGGGTTAAACCAACCTTGTTCTCCATAGGTCCCGAGCATCCTGTGGCTCCAAAACCTTTCAACCCCTTTCCTCTTTTCTATGGACTTTTCCTTTTTCTATGTGGATTTTTTCTATGGACGTTATCCCCATTCCCCAGACCTGAGCTGGGGAATGGGGATAGAGACCATGAAATTCTCATATGCACACCTGGGCATCCCATTGGGCCTTCTTTCGGCTGCCATGATAGTCCCAGCAATCTGTGCCAGACACTGCAAGGAAGGGGTGTCTAGGTTTAGAGTCCCCAGTCCTGGGCTTAGCCGCCTCCCCAACGCTTTTCGTCCTGCTCTCCCAGAGCATCTGCAGCACCTGTCTTGCTCTCCTTTCATTGCTCATGTTTATTATCATCTCTTCTGTTACTTCCTTGGCTCCCCCTAAATGATCATTCCTGTTCTCCAACCTCGGGACCCCTGACGTGACCTTGACCCAGCTTCCTGAAACTGCCTGATGACCCCAGAAGGGGTCGGGACCCCAGCCCAGCTCTACTTGCAAAGGGGAGAGTTTGCGGACAGCAGGTGTGCCTGATGACAGACCTGAGAGGGCTCTTGGCATCACGTCACTGCCAGCTACCTTGTCCCCCCTTCTCATTCCTGCCCTACAGGGACAGGTGGACTCACTTGACCGGCCGTGCAAAGCAGGAGTGGTGAGGATAAGGATGAGGAGAAAGAGGGCAGCCCCGGAGACCTTCATCCTCTCAGGGGGGCCCTTCAGCTTCAGGGGAAAGCTGGTCGTCCACTCTGACTTCACGGCCCTCTGGACTCTGACCACTTCGGACCGGGTGGCGGAGGGAGGAGGGGCCTCCCTCAGTGTTTGCTGACAGGGGGGCGGGGCCTGGCGCAGGTGAATTAATAAGATTTAAGTTCAGGAGGAGAGGAGTGGAGAAAGGGAGTGAGTGGTTCGTGCGCGCTGGGTGTCGGCCACCTTGTATGCCCTGTTTTACTTAATCCTTGCAGGAGTGAAGCGGAGATTATGACTCTGTTTTATAAATGAAGGCCACCGAGGCTTGGCGAGGTTAAAGAAATTCTCCCAGGTCACAGAGGAAGGAGGCAGGCAGTTCTGAAAACGGATCCGTGTGATTTCACCACCTTAGGGGCCAGCCATCTCTATTTGGGGGGAGGTGGAGGGAAGGTGGAGCCACCCCAGTTCCCCCGGGTGAGCCATCACTGGGAAGGTGAACATAAGGCAGGATTAGAGAGTGCACAGACTGGGGCAAGGGGTAGGGTTTAGGCCTCTGAAAACGATGTCCCCCATCCCCCGTTTGACACATGACTGAGCTCAGAATTTTTCCTGTCACAGATTATGTTACTAATACATAGAGAAAAACAATGTGCTGATCTTGGGTCCTCATTTATTGCTGAGGTGTTTGGCTTGTTTGTTGATTTTTTTTTTTTTTTTTTTAAATATCTTTGGACCTTGGACTCTGAACCAGTTTTAGGTCTAGTTGGCCATCCCTCTTGCGTCCCCGCCGTATGGGTTCCTCCAACCTGCCGCTGTGGCCAATTATGGCCAGCAGAGGGCGCTCCAACCGCACACGCACCTGACAACCCGCTTCTGTGTCCCACAGTTCCAGGTTCCGGGTCCCCGGCCTTGACCAGGGCTAACCTGTCCCTCAGCATCTTCTCTCTTCAGACTGCCTCAGGACCCCATTCCTGGGGTTGAAGGCAGAGTTCAGAGAAGAGATGGAAGATACAGGGGGTTTTGCTGTGGATGGACTGTGAGCTCTAGAGGCAGAGGGGGGAGTGTTTCAGTAAATGAAGAGTAGAGGGAGGCAGGGGCGGATTGAGACCCTTATGGGGCTTGCTGTTTGGCATGACTGCTCATAAATAGGGAAAAGTTGTATAATGTATTTAGTCCTGCTGGGTTCAAGGCAGTTAGTGGTGGGGAAGCTGTCCTTTTTATGAAGGTAGGGAGGGTATGTCTGTGGGGTACCCCTTGGCTGCTATGTATGGAGGCAGGGCGGCCTGGAGAAGCCTGGCTGTGCCTTTAGCATACAAGCCTCCTCTTGGCCCTGGTCTTGGAAGGCCGCTGGCCAGGGAAGGATGGCCACAGCGCCTACACTGGGCATGCTCTTCCTCTGAGTATGCAGAGCTCCCCCTCGAACCCTGAAGATGGGTCTGAGAGCCTTTGGGGGCAGCTGGGTGTTATTCATGGAGCATAACCTCCTCCTGATTCCTGCCTCATTCCATCCATCCATCCATCCATCCATTTCCTGAGCACCTGCTATAGGCCAGGCTTTCTGTTAGGCCTTGTGGAGGGCACAAAAATGGCTCTAACAATAGAGTACAACCTGATGTATGTAAGTGGAGGGGAAGGGTTGGATAAAATATGTCCCCAAATCATTCTTGTCCCAGATGGCTGGGAACAAGGGCCTTGGGAGCAGCTCAGAACAAAGGATTTTGAAGTTTGGCTGCTATGAAGAAGGCTTTATGAAGATTTACCCGCAAAACCAGGTGATAACTCTTAGCTTTACACTTGTGTAGTTTATATAAGATAATACACACAGGCTACTTAGCAGACTGCTTGGAAGGTAGAAAGCGCTAAGACAATGGTATCTGTTACCATCATGATGAAGACTGTGTACCCCCATCACAGGCCCTGACCTGTTGTTTTGCACCCAGGGCCGACCACACCTCTGCAGAACAAAGACTGATGCCAAGGGTGCCACACGGGCTGGGCTCCAATGAGTAGATTCAGTAGAAATGAGTGAGGTCAGGGCGGGCATGAATTCAAGGTCTTTAATTCAAGGCAAGCAGCTCCTGAGAGGCGGCTGGGGCTGAGAGTTGGGGCTGAGAGGGGGGCCGTGGCCTCTTCTCTTTAAGATGGCCAGCTGTGCCCTTCTCCACTACTCTGGGTCACTCATTTCTCCCCAGGTCCTTGATGTAGTCCTGGACCCAGGCATCACTGGGGTTGGCACATATGGAATGGTCCTTTTTGGTGATGAAGCTGTGGAGCAAAAGGGAGAAGGGTTACCAACTGAGGCGTCCAGCAGCTGGGAAGTGAAAGCCGGTCAGCCCTCCTGAGCAAACTCCTCACCCGCCTAGGCTGTTTCTCCTTCCTCTGCTAGAGGCAGCTCAAGGCCAGTCTCCTCTCTGAGACATGCTCTCCAGCCCCTCAGGGTCCCCCTGGACCCATCTAGTCTCCGTGCTCCCCCTGCCCTTGGAAGTGCCCCTCTCCGCATCTCCTTCCCTGATGCCTCCCCATCCATGGGGTCCTCTTCCTCCTGCTCCCTGCAGGCTCAGCCAGGCCAGAAAGCCCCCAGGTTGCCCCTCTACTGCCTGTTGCTGCACCTGGGAGGTGCTCTGGGGAGTCCCCATTCCGGGTCCTCCCTCCCCCACCCCCGGCCTTGCAGGCTCCCTGCCCCCCAGTGGGGTGTGTGGGTGCCACTTACACAATGCCAGGCCTGGCGCACTGGCTGCTGGTCTCATAATAACCTGTGATCCGGTGACGTGGGATTGCCTGGGCAATGTAGCCGACGCAGCACTCGGCTGGGTGGTAAGGTCCTCCTGAGGAGAGAGGAGGGGGGAAGCTGAGCCTGGGCTCTTTGTTAGAGGCCAGACCTGCTGGCTGCTTCTGCACTCCAGAGCGTGGAAGAGGGAAGGAAGGAGGAGGTGGCCCCGCTGAATTCGGACATAGGATTGTGCAGATTCTCTCCTCTTTCCCTCCTCCTGCATCAGCAATCACCTTCCTTCCTGTTCTTCAACCTCCCCTAGAAAGACTGGCTGATGACCTTCAACTCTGGATTGAAGATTAGCAAAACCCAAGTCTTCTTAGTGAGTACACACCAGCCCTGTGGGGCAGGCTCGCACAGATGTTCCACATAAGAGGGATATTTGGAAGAAATCTCCATGAGGGACAGGGACACATGCCAGCTGGGCGCTCAGACCCAGCCCCTCCCAATCCGCCCATTCTGCCTGTGTCCCCATGGAACCCCTGTCCTGCAAAGAGGGAAGGAAGCTGACACCAAGGTCCAAGGACAGGGAGTCAGGACACCCAGATCCCAACCTCCCCTCGCCTTTCCTGGCTTTGTGCCCGTGGCAACTTTATTTCCCTGTTAGTTTCCTCATCTGTCAATGAGGTTGTTGGAGTGGATTGGCGGTTTTTACACTGAGCTTCCTGGGGGTCTTGGGGCTTCGGGGTCTCTTTCAGAGATACTGATGCATTAGGAGTAGAGTTTTGGGGATAGTATCCCTTTTGGCCCTTTTTGCTGTTTTACATATTAGGTTTCTGAGTAAGATTTTGCTTGAAGAAGGGTTCCACTGTCTAAAAAATGTTAAACATCACTGGATTAGGTGAACTGTCCAGTTATTTTCTGATTCTGCAATTCCATGGCTCTCATAGGAGGTATGGGAGGGGGACAGTGGAAATCACACGTTCAGTCAAGCTTGACTTATGGAGGTAGCAGGAAGGGCATTTCTGACCAAGGGCCCTGGAGAAACAAGAAGGCACCATGGTCATGGAGTGGAGGGATGGGGGTGTGCACATTATGTGACCAACCTGGATAGGACTGGGAGTGTCCGGGCAGTGGCCTCCGAGGTCACCAGGGCGGCTGCATGCGTGGGTGGGAAGGGAAAGGCCTGGTCTTTTACCCAGTTAGCATCCTCCCTCCCCAAAGAATGGGATAAGGGGTCCTCTGGTCCTTGCCCAGATTCTCATTAACATTAGACCGGCTTTATTTCAATAACCTCCTCTGTTTGCCTCCCAGTTTCTGAAAAGGAGACGAGGTAAAACTGAAGGGTGAGGCATAGTTTTGGATGTGTGTGAAGGCAGCTCATCCTAAGGAATAAGCTGGGAAAGGGTGGCGAGATGGGACCTGTACTGTCGTGGTTCCCCTCAGCACATACCTAAGCAAGGCTGCCCTCGCGGGGTGGGGCTGACTCTGGAAGCAGGTGGCCCCAATCTCAGGAGGCAAGCAGACAAATGGCTTTGAGGGTCCCCCCAAACTGCTCCTCTATCTCCCTGGGGATAATGTCCCCCAGATGGGGTGGGCCACTCTTACTTAATGGCAGAGAGAGATGAACTGAGGGAGTGGAGAGGCAGGCCTCACTCCATGGCCTTGGTGGGCAGGGGGACTGGTCCTGGAGGGCGAGGACGAAACCAGTTTCAGAAGACCCCAGACCTCCTTCGAGAGCCCCTCCTCCTTATATCCCCAGCAACCTTACTCCTGATTCTTTCCCCACAGGGGCCAGGTTGGAAGGAATACAAGGTGTTGCACTCACGTGGGGAGAATTTAGCCTTGTACCCCAGGGCGCAGGTGATGAGGAGGATGACGAAGAGGGGGATGGCTGCCGTGGAGACTTTCATCCTCCTGGTGGGGGAGAACTTTATCCTCCTGGTGGGGGGCTGCTGCAGGGGGAGAGCTGCCCTGGTAGGGACTTCGGAGGCTCCTGGGCTGAGGACGTGTTGAGAAATGATCATCAAGGCAAAATGTTTTTTTTAAAGTGAGGGAACTAAGATGACAAAGGGAAGTAGGGAGTAACGATGCCTCAGCACTTTCAGATCCTGAACGTTTGTTGAGGGCAGAGTAAGGGAAGCCTGGAGAGCCAAGATTTCAGGGAGGAAATTGCCTTCCATCCCTAATGGGAATAAATTTAACTCCTTGGATATAAGCCCCCCTTTGGTGTAGGCCACAGCACAGGGCCTGGGGGTACTGTTGCACACTTAGTGCAAGACCTCAAGGCTGGGACATGGCCTGTGCCCAGTTCCAGTCCTGGGCCTGGAACAAGGCCATGTGTGGAGGTTCAGGATCTGTTTGTCTGGAGATCAGAGGGGATTTGGGGTACCAGGATGAGGGCTGGAGCCCCGCAAGTCCGGTCTTACTAATCTGGGCTAGGAACTCCTCACTTAAACACTTAGGCAGAACCTCCAGCTCCCAGGCTTATCACCACCCTCTCACCGTACCCTGGGGTGAAGAAGTGCCACGATGCTCAGTAGATAATTTATTTAACAAACATTACATAATGGTTATATGCACTAGGCACTGTCCCAAATGTTTTAGGAATATTAGCCCATTTAATCTTTAAATCAGCAGTTGAGGAAACTGAGGCAGAGAGAGTATAAAAAACTCACCCAAGCTTTGACAGTTGATAAGTGGAATCAGTGTTCAAACCTGGGCAGTCTAGTTTCCAAGTCTGTGTTCTTAACTGCTATGCCCTGGGGAAACATGGGACACCAGCCAACCCCCCCCCCCCCCCCCGCCCCTTGCCCTGACTAAGCTGTCTCTGTAAGTGTCCTGGCTAGTGTGGCTTTTCTGCAAAGCCTTTAGTCTGAGCCCTTTCTGAGCTCAGGTGGATCCCTTTGGGGCCCTCTCTTGGTTTCTGACTTGTGTTACAGAGAAGCTTGATGGGTACCTAGAAAATGCCCTGTTCAGGGATGGCTAGTACGCTTCACTGATTCAGGGTGGACCAGAGTTCTGTGTTGCACACCATTCTGAGGCCATGTCCACACACCTCAGAGGGAGTGCTGTAACTAACATGTGGTTCCTGTTAGGGTACAGTTCACAGGCTATGTATTGCCATCTTTAGATTAGTCTAAACTGGCCATTTATGGAGGAGGAATTGGGACTCAGGAAGGGCCAGGGGCTTGCTCATATTTACAGGATGACTGGGATGCAGAACAGACTTGCCTTAGTCTAGTGGCCTTTACCATGCTCTTCTTGGGGGCCCTTGGCCCATTTTGCTTGCTGCTGTGGTTGGAAAGCTGTTCACATCTTCTTTCCTTGACTGGACTCATCAGGGCAGGGAGCTTCTGTTCTTTATCTTTGCCCATTCACACAGAGCCTGGCAGGGAGCAGGTGATTTATAAATGCATGTTTTAGAAGAAGCATGAATAAATAAATTGAGCAGGTCGAAGTACGTACATCTCACAGGAAACATGCTGGGGTGCCAAGACAGCCATTTATTAGACATATTCTGTGTTTGTTATCATCAATAACAATACTATTTAAACTCTTCAGATCAAATAACAATTGCCATTAGGAACCATCTAAGGAAATAAGTTGTTTTTGGGGTGAATATGAGTTGGAAGGAAACAGTGTTTACTTTGTTTTCCTGGAGATTTAGCCTCCCTGCCAAGTTGTTGTTAGGAGCCTTACAGGAAATCCCTTTATTTTCTAAGAAATTATTAAGTTCCTATCTATGTTAATCTGTATATGCTAATTGCTATAATAAACAACCCCTAAATCTCAGGGGATTAATTAAATGAAGGCTTATTTCTTGCTCTCGTCACAGTCCAATGTGTGTGAGCAGTAGGATGAGGGTGTGTGTGTTGGGGAAGGCTGTTCATGCACCTGTTCAGGGACTAAGCCTTCTTCTATCTGTGATTCCCCCAGTTTCAACACAAGGCCTCCAAGTTTGCTACAAATGGGAGAGGCAGAAGAGAGCTGGGAGATTTTCATGTACCAGTCCCGGAAATGATATAGATGACTTTCACTTAACACTCCATGGCCAGAATGAAGTCACCTGGCTCCAATTTAGTGACGAAAATATGGAAAATATAGATCATCTGTGTGCCTAGGAGAATGGAATGGGTTTATTGACTACATCACTTCTTTGCCACAATATCAAATGCCAGGTACTGGGCTATGCTTGGAGGGTGGGAATGAAGATGACCCTGACCTCAGAGGACTCATAGCTTCAAGAGGGACTCAAAAAAGTAAATGAAAATTGCAATACAGTGGGATGAATGGAATTTGGTAGCAACATGGAGACCTTAAATATTCTGTTGCCCACTGGTAAGTATGTAGTACCTATTTAAAAAATATTAAAAATGTTTTCCAAAGCAGCACATACACATTGATTTAAAAAAAAATCAAAGAATACAGAAGGAGTGTGTGGGACATACATTTTCTGAGTTCCTGCTTGTCTGAAGATGTCCTTACTCATCCCTCATACTTGATGGATATTTTTGCTGGGTATAGAATTCTACCTTGAGAGTAGGAGAATTTTTTTTGCGAGGGGGGACTTATATTTGTGTTTTTCCCCTGGTTTTTCCTCTCTCTAGATATTTTTTTAAAGTTAATGGTCTTTTTATTGGAAAAAAAGACTAGCATTTACAACTAGGAATGGACATAAATTGTAATTTCTTGAACAGCAATGTTGATGGTGTCCCACAGCCTCAGCCTACTCTGCTGGCTCCAAGTCATGGTTCATAAGGTTTTAAAAATGGAGTCCAAAGATAGTCCCTTCCTTTTTAAAACTTTGTGTGAATGGTGACAGCCACACCCGCTTTGCTCTAGTACAATGAGGACAAGTCTAACCCAGCACACGCAGCCTGCTACTAGGATGAGTGTCATCATCACCATGGGTCAGGGCACACGGAAGTATGAGAGGGCCGTTCTGCTAAGTGGGGCTATGTTTAGACTATTTATCCTTCATCCACTTTTCTGCACAGCATCCTGAGGTAAACCAATTTTAAATGTTTGTTTTCAGTAAACCAGCCATGACGATTTATACTAACAAATTGAACTAGAACCCATTTGAATACACTTTCAATTTGTTTTTTTCATTTATCATTTTTAACACAAATGCCTGATACTGCTCAATTGTCAAGCAGCATGCAAGAAAAACTGGCCAGCCCAAACAGTGGATTAATCAAGAGCAAATGGAACTGCAAGGAGTCCACGAAATGCTTCTTGATCATTAAGGTAGTACAAGTATTTATATTATAAAACTGATGGGAGCTTGATCTTTAAAGGACAGGACCACCAACTGATACATGCAGATTTTGTGTGTGTGCACCTAAGGGACCTTTGACATTCAGTTTTGCTGTAGAGAAACAGAATGAGTAAATGAACTTTTTTTTTTTTTTTTTTTTGCAAGAGGTAAGTAAAAAATTCAGTTGGATTCTTCTGGAGGGGGAAAAGGAATTGAAAGTAGGTCTTCATTTTACAATCATCATCTATATGAATTCTTCATAGTCAACTTGTCCATCTCCATCAATATCTGGTTCTCTGACCATTTCATCGACTTCATCTGTTCGTTTTTCTCCCAAGTTTGTCATGACATGAAGTAGTTCTGCCACACTGATGTAACCAGGGCCATCCTTGTCAAAGACTGGGAATGCCTCGCAAATTTCTTCTTCACTGTCTGTATCTTTCATTTTTCCAGCCATCCTAGTCAAAAATTCTGGTTAGTCAATGGTGCCGTTACCATCAGCATCCACCTCGTTGATCAGATCCTGCTGTTGGACTTCTGTTGGGTTCTGACCCAGTGACCTCACGACAGTTCCAAGTTCCTTTGTTGTGATGGTGCCATCACTGTGTTTGTCAAATAGGGAGAAAGCTTCCTTGAACTCAGCAATCAGCCATGCTGCGAGCTAAGGGAGGGGGAGCAGAGGGAGCCAGGGTGGTTGCCCTAGTGCAGGGGCTGTGGTGGTGGGGTGCCCCCCACACTGCCACAGCTAAGGCACAGCATGCGCTCAGCGCTGTGAGTAATGGCCCCCTGCCTGCGAGGCTCTCAGCACTACTGCCCCATTCTCTAGGGGATTTTAAGATTTCTGATTTATCCTTGTTTTTTTTTGCTTTTTGGCAGAAAAACATGATCCGAGGCTCATCTTATACTTTGCCCCAGCTCTAGGAATCAACCATTTCTCCAATGAGTCCTGGTTCCCATTAGTAAAGGATGGTTTTGAGAAATCTGGGTGCTTAGGGTGCTCACTGCTTATGGGAAGGGCATAGCTCTTAGGTCTGAGCTCTTAGTGGACAGAACTAGGAAATATATCGAAGCATATATGTGTGAATGTGTATATAAATTTATATCTATTTCTATTATATCAATCTCACACATTTATAGCAATTTCTATGTCATCAGTCTCACTATATGAAAAACCAAAAGTTTATACCAATACATTCAATTCCAAATCAACACCACAGGGTTTATTTTAACCTTCCTTGTCTATGTGTTTCCCTCTCTACTTTAGCAGTGAGAAATCTGGCTCCCATTAACCTCAATATGTTTACCTCTTTGCATTGTCCCCTGTATATACCAAATCTTCTGGCCATACTGACTGGATCACAGGTCACACTGGCCCGACCATATGGGTCATGCCCTCTGCCGCAGTCCTAGCTGAGTCCTCAGGTGAGCCCCCTGGTTCACACCAAGAGAATGAATACATGAAGGGGGAAAAAAAGAGAAAAGGGAATGAGCTATATATTTAAAATCTTCACTGTGGTTCTAAAAGTAGAAGAGTAAAAACATGGATGTTTCCATTTGCTGTTTTATGTCTTGGTGATTTCTGTTGCAGCTCTTTGAAGTTTTTGTTTTATTTTTTAAAGATTTATTCATTTGAGAAAGAGAGAGAGCAAGAGAGCAAGCTTGGGAGCATGGTGGGGAGGGGCAGAAGGAGAAGGAGAGAGAGAATCTCAAGCAGACTCCCTACCAAGCACAGAGCCCAAGGCAGGCTTGATCCCAGGATCCTGAGATCATGACCTGAGTGAAAATCAAGAGTTGGCTGTTTAGCCAAGTGAGCCACCCAGGTGCCCCCCCCCCGTTTTTAAGAACTTTTAAACACTATTTTTCTAGCTATTTTGCACAACTCCCAAGATTTTTACTTTAAAAAAATTTTTTTAAAAAGATAAAAAAATTTTTAAACTAATCTCTATACCCAATGTGAGGCTTGAACTCACAACCCCAAGATCAAGAGTTGCTCACTCTACCCACTGAGCCACTGAGCCAGTCAGTGCCCCTCAAGATTTTTGCTTTTAAAAATTGAAAATTGGTTGCCAGACTTATTTAGCCATGTTTAAACTTTCCTCAATTGCATATTTCTTTTATAATTAAACAACTCTGATAAGCTTCATCTTAAAAAAAAAATCAAATATCAACACAAGTCAAGAACTGGCTCATTTTATTGTTTGTTCTTAAGAAGACCATCAAGATTTATTTTTTCAATTCTTTGAAATTGTTTTTCGGTTACATGGAAACATGTGCTTTTTATAAAAGCTGCAAACAATGCTGAAATTACAGAGTCAAAAGTGAGAGTTCTTCAAATTTCCATTCTACCCTGTAGCATCAACATTACCTGGGAACTTGTTAGATATGCTGATTTTGGGGGGCTCCACTTAGTCCTACTGAATTAGAATTTCTGGAGATAAGATCCAGCACTCTGTTTTTAACAAGCCTTCCAGGTGTTTCTTTCTTTCTTTTTTTTTTTTTTTTTCACATGCATGGTCAGTGTTTTATTCTTTGAAGAATGGTTCTGAAACATTACACTAAGTCAGGCTGAAAGGTAAAGTTTAAAATAGTTTTATAAGGCTATAACATATGACTGTTTATTCCCCAAATTTTGACCATAGAGCTTATGATATACCTAGTTGGCAGTAGGACCAGGTTTTTCCAAATAGTCATCATTTTTCTCTTGTATGCATAGACTTCTTCTCTCTAGCTGTATTCTGCTTTTGTTGCATTATCTCAGAGTCCCTCTGCTTTCTCCAAGAGGTGGTCAAGCTATCCTCTTTTCTTTTTCCCCTGCTAATTTCCTGGGATTTCTTCATGTTTTTCTGGAGGGCACGTTCTCGCTAATTTCCTTACTCACGGGCCGTGCCCACCCGGGACCGAGCCTGGAAGAGTGCCCTCCAGGTGATTCTTATGCATACTAAAGTTTCAGATCTATAGTGCAGCTTCCTAACTGGTGTGCTTCAATATAGAGCTGACCCTTGAACAAAACGGGCTTGAACTGGTGCAGGTCTACCTACATGTGGATTTTTAAAAAATAAATACAGTAAATGCTGTAATGTATTTTCTATGCCTGATGATTTTTTTTTTCTTCTCTTTAAAGATTTTGTTTGTTTGTCAGAGAAAGAGAGAGAGAGTACAAGCAGGGGGAGCGGCAGGCAGAGGGAGAAGCAGACTCCCCACTGAGCAGGGAGCCCGATGCGGGACTCGATCCCAGGACCCTGGGATCATGACCTGAGCTGAAGGCAGACGCTTAACTGACTGAGCCACCCAGGTACCCCTGCCTGATGATTTTACAAAATATGTGTGTTTTATGTTTATGTTATCAGTGAGGCTTTGGCAATAGTCGGCTATCAGTAGTTAAGTTTTTAGAGAGTTATACTTGGATTTTTGACTGCGTGGAGGTCAATGCCCCAAACCCTACGTTGTTCAAAGGGTCAGCTTCAGCCTTTGGGTAGCCGGCATGGGGCCTGGGGAGGTATATGGCCCAGGCTGGTTGCCCCTCGTATAAACAACCTCATTATTTTAATCCAGTGTTGCATAATAACTTGGAGATTTAGAGATGAATTATACATATGATTCTTGTACACAGAGGTCATATTTTATTCTTATTTTCAATCTTCTCTATATCCTGCCTACCACAATGTATAACATAAAGTAGCCACTCAGTTGTTGTTTGAGTGACAATAAACACCTGTTTCAGGATTCCAGAGAAAGGGGGGTGGGTGCTCTGGATGGGATAGCGGGGGAAGGTTTTACAGGGACATTGAAGTTGAACCTTGCAGGCTGGGTTGAGTTTTGCTGGGAAGAGTTGAGAGGAGGACCATTTGTGGCTGAGGCACCAGAGAGAGCAAGGAAGCATAAAAGAACACGCGATTTTTGAGGAACTGTGAAAATAGAGTAATGTATTATGTAATTGACCTAGACATAACAAGCCATTGTCCGCTCCAAGACCTCAAAGACCTTCTATGAGTGACCAGATGCTTGGTCAGAAAGGAATGTCTCAGTGTCCATCCCCCTTTCTGTTCAGCTGCCATTGTCATGACCCAAAGCCTTGCTGAGGAGACACCTGGTCCTCTGCTGTCCCGGCGGTCCAGTGGTCTGTGCTCTCCATTTCATTCTATTGAGCTAACAACTTGGCCAGCCGGAGAAACCAATGAAATCACACACCTTCCCCTTGGGTCTAGCACGGTTTCAATCCAACAACTTTTTGAGATTTTCACCGAGGCTCTGAAACAAAATCTCTATGGAGAAGCCAAAAGTTGCTGTTTCCATCACTCAGTTCTCAGTGGGCTGGTGTTAACTCGAAGCTGCTGAATTTAACAGAATACAGTGAAGTGGATGAGAGCAACAGGAGAGATCATAAATGGGTCAAATTATAAGCCAGAAGCCTGAGCATCTGTATTTGCCTCTTTTACCTCCCCAAATCCCGTGGAAATGACTGGAAAAATATGAAAACAAAAATAAATTTGTAGTAGCAGAGGAAATCAGAAAAGATGACATCAGCTGACCGTAAGAAGAGAAATCTCTGTATAAAGGACATGGGTCAGCTTGATGGCAAAATAAGGAGGCTGCGAAACCTGTTTCCTCATATAGGTGAAGGAGAGATCATTGAAAAAATACTTTCTCAGCAGCATCCTAGGTAACACAAAGATCAAAGTCAGTGGTGTTGGGAGAAGAAGATGTGAACTTGCCAGTCCCCACTTCAGGGCAGGCGGGTGTGGGGTTTGCCCCAGGATAAAGCTACAAGCACAGTTCTCTATGTAAGAAGTCTGTCTGCGTGGGAGTCTTCCACAAGGGATGATGGACTGGAGAGGGAGCTGGGCAGTACCCAGGACAACTTCTGGTCAAAGGAAAGAAAGAAGTCCCACCACCTCCGCCCCCTAGAAATGAAGCTCTCCGACAACCTCAGTGAAAGCCGGACCAGTCCCACCCCTCCTTCCTTCTCACCTACCAGAGCCAGTGCCCCCATCCTCGGAATCTGCATTCACAACCAGGGAACTAGGGATTCCCACTTCCGCTGGGAAAAAAGAGAGGAATCCCTGAAGGAATGAAATTTACCAAGGCACAGTTCCACCTGCTAGCCTGCCTACATTTTTCACCCACACCTCCTAAAATGGTATCTCTAAGTGAGGTCCTTCCTAAGACCACCTTCATAAGAATTACCTGGAATGCTTGGCTAAACTGTGTACATCTGTGCCCTACCTTTTATTCCCTAGTCATCTTCTGTCTACCCCCTACTCCCAAATGATGAAGTGAAAGAAGCTTTTCTACACTGTAGGCAAACCTCCAAAGATTATTCTTCGTGGAGAGAATAAGATGAGACAAAGTGTGAATGTGTATTTAATCCCTTTACAGTTATAATAATTCCCAGCTTTAATCATTGTCTCAAGTGTCTTCTTCTAATAGTGTTTATTATTATGATGGATATTTGGTTATCAATCAGTTTTTTCCCTAAAACTCTTTATGGCAAATCACCCAAAAAGTAAGATAGGTTTTTTTTTTTAAAGACTTTGTTTATTTGAGAGAGAGAGAGAGTGAGCACAAGCTGGGGGAGAGGCAGAGGGAGAGGGAGAAGCAGACTCCCCACCGAGCAGGGACTCGATCCCAGGACCCTGGGATCATGACCTGAGCTGAAGGCAAACGCTTAACCAACTGAGCCACTCAGGTTCCCTGAATGTAAAATTGATATTCACTCCAACTTTATTTTTTTAAAAAGATTTATTTTTTTATTTGAGAGAGAGAGAGCACTCAGTGGGTTGAGGGGCAGAGGGAGAGAGAGAACCTCAAGCAGACTCCCCGCTTGCAGGGCTCGATTTCACCACCCATGTTCAGTCCACCTTTAAATGTTTTTCTTAATGTCGTGTAACTTTAGCCCCAATGCAGGGCTCAATCTCACCACCCATGTTCAGTCCAACTTTAAATGTTTTTCTTAATGTCCTTTAACTTTAAAGAGGGGAAGTTATGTCTGTTGAGAGAAAATATCCAAAATGTAGAAATAAGGCAGAAGGATGACTGCAGGCAGGTCCTCCAATGTCATTTGGAAGATTGTCCACAAAGCCTATCCCAGGGTTCCTATAGGGGAATGTCCTCTCCAGTGGTGGTCTACTTACTACTGATGGGGCCCCTGACTTTGTGAAACTATGTTAACTTGTAAATTTTTATCTAGCACAGATGTAAATGACTTTTGTCCAGTAGAAAAGATAATTACCAGGGGCACGTGGGTGGCTCACTTGGTTAAGTGTCGGACTCTTGATTTTGGCTCAGGTCATGATCTCAGGGTCATGATCTCAGGGTCGTCAGATTGAGTGCCGTGTCGGGCTCTGTACTGGGTGTGAAGTCTGCTTAAGATTCTCTCCCTCTCCCTCTGCCTCTACCCACCCTCTAAAAATGAAAAAAAAAAAAAGAAAGAAAAAGAAAATATCATCCCCAGTGTTACAATTTTATTTTCCTATAGGATATTAATGTTTTTCTCTGACTTAACATTTCAGAATGCCATCCCCAACTAACTGTATAAATCTCTGTTCCTCAGATGATCTTTGACTCAGTTTTCCCTCATTGAATGGGTTAAGTACATTTTGACACATATTCAATCTATGTTTGAATGAGTTTGAATGTTTTTAGCTTTTAAAAAATTCTATTATGACACATCATTTGGAAAAAAACCCACAGAATCCAAATTTCAGCAGTTCCTATAGTTTCTTTTTCCTCTTGAAATTCAAGGAAAGTTACATCGGATACTCTTTATTAATGCATTGCTTTTATAACCAGAACAGAAAGAACAGTAGTTGTTGCTTTTTGAAAAATAATTCAGGCCAAGAAAATCCCAGGAGGGAGTTGGGACAAACCAATTGGAGGTGGGGTGAGTGGCCCCTAGTATTCCTTCTTCTCAAGCAACATCTGCATTGTTAGGTTCTTCCTCAGGGACCTCATGCAATTCTGAACTTCCAAAACAAGGGGGTCAGCACAGACAAGCCTCTCCTTCTTGGTGAGGAAGCTGGGGAGCAAGGCGGAGAAAGATTACAAACTAAGGGGTGTTCAGAAAATGGGGATGGGGAGCCCCATCCTCCCCGGCCCTGGGATTCCCCCACTTGGACCAGCCTGTTCTTTTCCTTCTTTGCTGCAGGGAGTCAGGGCACCTCCTCTCTGAGACCCTGCCTCACTTAGCCTCTGAGACTGCCTAAGTGACTCATGTGTGTTTCCCCAAGCAGCCTTTCTTCTCTCTCCATCTGTCCCCGGTGTCCCTCTTCACTGGGAACATCTCTTACCTGATGCCCTGCAGGATCCTAATGAGGACGCAAGCCTCCCGGGACCTGGCAGGATCCAGAAGGTGGGACTTTTCCTAGACACCCCTCCCCAGATACGACACTTACATGACACCTGGCCGGGAGCACCCACTGCTTGTTTCAAAAAAATCTTTCATGTTTGCACATCGAATTTTTCGTTTGTAGTCTGGGCAGCAGTCAGAGGGACGGTGAAAGCCTGCTGCAAGGGGAACGAGCCATTTAAGGACTGGGTCTCTTTTTAAGGAAGACTAGATCCTTTCCCCCTTGCCTCCAAAGTCCCGGGGAAGGGTGAGAAGGCACAGGATTCCAGAGGGATGTTCTCCTCTGCCTGCACTTGCTTCACTCTCCTCGGGGCTGAGCTCTGTGTCTGAGGGCACCCAGGCAAGGCCACAACAGGGCCAAGACCAGTTCTGATAGAAGAAGGAGCGTCTCGTGCCAGCAGGAGGCATCAGTGAGCACCTCTGCCCCCAGGTGAGCCCAACTCGAGAGACGGTTGGGTGGAATAGAGGTGACCTCTAACGGCCCATCCCGATCTTCCTGGGGACATTCGCCACCTTCGGGACCCTCCCCACCTGTCGGCTACCCCCGCCCTGTAAATGAGGTGTTTTGAAGCCACTGAACAGATCTGTGCAGCTGCTACTTTTAAGCATATGCTATAATATAACATATACCTTTACCTTCCATGTGTATTAAGGGTTCATGCTGAAGTTTCGCCTCCATGGGTTCTGTTTGGGAGAAACAGACAAGGAGGGGAGAGAAATCACCGTGGCAGCCTTGTCTCGCTGTCTCCACCGGTCTCATGCCTCAGCCCCATCCCCTGGTAGGGAGGTGACGATGCTGGACCACTGGACACCAGTCTGGGTTCTAGGTCTGCCTCCAGGCCCCTTTTCTCGTCTCAGGGCCCTGGGATGTTTCAGGGAATTTTGAAACTGTCTGAGACGTGAAACCATCCGATTGACTTTGAAATACAAAAAGCAAACTGTAAATCCGATATGAATAAATCGGTCGAATGGGTACATAATGTGATACATGCCACAATACTTTCCATACATTTCTGGAATCCACAACGGCCCAGGAAACCGAAGAATGTTTCGATAACTGATTTGGTGGCACAAGGTCACCCAAAGTGAAGTGAGGCTATTCACAATCATTATTTACCCCAGTAGTATGATTATTTGTAGTTGCTGCCGAAATACTACCCTGTTTGATTGAAGTATACTTCTCAGACTCTTCCAGTGAGTTAAGTAACGTCCAAGTATGTGTTACCTTTTAAAAAATGTCATTTATTTTCTTGAAAATGTAAAATATACATAATAAACACAATTGTAAGCATGTTTAAAAAGCGTACGGTTCAGTAGGACGAAGCACATTCACCTGTTGTGCAACCATCACCACAATCCATCCACGGAACGTTTTCATCTTGCAAAACTGAAACTCTGTACCTGTTAAGCAATAACTCCCGTTTTCCCTTCCCCCAACCCCCAAGCCACCACCATTCTTCTTTCTGAATTCGACTACTTTAAGTGCCTCATCGGAGTGGAACCATGAAGAATTTGTCCTTTTGTTACTGGTTTACCTCACCTAACATAATGTCTTCAGTGTTCATCCGTTTTGTAGCACGTGTCAGAATTTCCTTCCTTTTTAAGGCTGAATAATATATCGTATGTATATGCCCCATTTAAAAGAACTCTATTCATTTGTTAATGGATGCTTGGGTTGCTCTCACCTTTTGGCTGTTATGAATAATGCTATGATTAGCATGGGTGTGCACATATCTCTTCATGTACCTGCTTTCCGTTCTTCTGAGTATATATCCAGAGAGGAACTGCTGGATCATATTGCATTACCTTTTTAAAAACTGAATACTTCTGCCTTCCAAAACACATCTAGCCCCAAAGTTTTGGATAAGGGATTGCGGACCTGCATTATGCTAATTAGGCAAAGGCAACTGAACTTTTAGATCATTTCTTATAGAGTTACACATAAATTCTATTTAAGAAGGCATGTGTTTATACTTGATACGCTTGCTCTGATGTGTGTGGGGCTTGCAAAATAAAATCTTAAGTGGCCTTGCCTTTCCATTGCAGCTTCCTAACCAGCTCCTACCCTCATTCCACCACTTAATAGCTATATGATCTTTTTTTTTTCTGAAACGGAATATTTAATATACTTTGTAAGAACAGAAGAAATGCAACAAGGATTAGAATTTTATAATATACATTAGATATTTCTGTAAAAGGTATTCCATTTTTCAAAGGCGTTTCCCCGATTTCCCTGTCTTTTCTATTTTCCTCAGAGCACTAAGCAGGAATTACTACTCTCAGAAGTAGGCTGCTCCGTTGTATCAGACAGTAATCACATTTTTAGGTTTCAAGTCCTCATCATCTCCCCAAACCCCTTTTCCTTTCACCGTACAGTCTCACCGCACTGTTTCACGGTAACATTGTACTCAGCTCAAATTCAAAGAGCCTGAACGAAAGCTAGAGGCCCAAGGAGTTTAGAGCGCTCGTTTAGTAGCAGTGTCTATTGGCACAAACCTTCTTTTTATTCATAACTACGATAATAGACGTGGAAGCTACTTTAATGAAACAGGAACTCAGGAATGAGATCATTAAATATAACTAAACACATTTTAAATATAAATACCATGTATTTCCTGATTAGTATCAGGTAAGTATCTAAGCTATCTATCCCAAATTCTGGTCTCAGAGAAAAAGGTCAGAGACAATTATAAGCAAGGTGCTTCATATTATCAGGTCCATTTTTAAAACAATGAGATCCTTTGGAACAATCACTTTAGTCTTTCTTTTTATCAGAGATTTCCGTTGGTCCTTTTGTTGGTAATCCATTTATGTCTGCGTCCTTACAATCTACCTTGCCTTTGTTTTTATTGTGGGATTCTCGAAGAGCTTTTCTAGGCTACCTACGACTAACAAAGGGGGAAATCAGAGGATACATGTATGGCTCCAGGAATTTTTTGTAGATCCAGAGCAGAATCGGAATGACGATGCAAGGAATGCACACCATCGGGAATGCACATCTGCTGGAGTTCCTGAACCGCAACCACGGGTCCGAGCGTCTAGCTATATGATCTTGAGCAAGTTGTCTAAGTTTTCTCATTTGTAAAATGAGAATAATAATATAATATGCAAAACTATACAAGTTGCTGATAGTCTACCCCACAAGGTTGTTAGGAGGATCTAATGTATTAAGTCCATAAGACAGAACAGTGCCTGCCTGCACGTAAGAAGTACTAGATATTTACTTGTTAAATAAATAGAATGGTTAGGTGGACTTGGGTGAGGCACTTTCCTGGCTTGTTACATTTCCTCTCCAAAATGATAGTTTTACACTAACATTGTAGAATTCTTACTATAGTTCTTTTGATTTAGCACGTTAACCGTCCTATGTCAGCTAAGAGAAGGCATCAAATAATTCTGGTCATGAAAAGGGAGAGAGTTATTTCCCCAAGGGGGACCAGTCATTTGTATACAATTTTCCCCAGGGACCAAGGCCTGCAGAGAGAGAGGCCTACAGCCTATTGCTGCTGCTTTTTAAACAAGTGCTGAATTCACATCCCTGTCTGAGACAGGGAACAACCTCAGCAGGACAAAGGTGTCCTTCTGCGTTTCCTCCCCAGCTCGCGAGTTACCGTGGACCTTGTCACCAGTGGGAAGGTTCACTGAACTCACCATGAAAGACCTGGACCCGGGATCCAAGGGCAGTAGCAAGAATGAGGAAGGGGAGGGCAGCCACGAGGAACTTCATCTTCCCTGTAGCAGGCAGAGCTGGTCTGAGGACTCCTGGCTTTCTGCTCTCTGACTCTGTGGGATCCCAGCTCTGCCCTTGTATTTATAAGAGAGGAGGATCAGGAAGTCACAGGGCAGAGGTTCAGAGTGCTGTTCTTTGGCTATACAATAGACAGCATGCTATTTCTGAAAAAGGGAACAAGGCTGGGAATGCAACAGGAAGTAGATGGTAAAGGAGACTTCATGCTTTCCCAACTGCCCAGTGGATACAGGCACGGAGAGCGACTATTTCATGAAGGACCCTTCCTCCAGGAGGTTAATTTCATCCTCTAGGTCAGAGTGTTTTCCTCAGGAGCTAAGCACCTTCAAGTGCAGGAATAGCCTGTAAACCAGTCATGTGATTCCTCACACGGACTCCTGATCCTTGACTCCTCGCTTTGTTTCACGCCCCACAGCCAATCCATTAATAAATACCGTAGGCTCCACTTGCAACAATGTATCCAGAGTCTAATTATTCCTCAGCATCTCTCTGCTGGGAGTTTTTTGAAGAGGCTCATGGATGTATCTCAGAATATTTTGCCAGGGGGAAGAGAGGGGAAGCATTTATTTTTGGCTTTTATACCTGCGGAACTTTTAAAATATGGCCACGGGTTTTGTGACACTCCTGTCACCTAGGGGTGGAGTCTATGTTCTCTGCCCTAGAAATGGAGAGGGGCTTGTGGCTGGTTCAATCAATAGCGTATGCCACGTGACCTCTGAGGCTAGGTTGTGAAAAGTCATGGACTTCAACCTTGGTCACTGGAACACTCACTCTTGGAGTCCTGAGCCACCAGATAAGAAGACTGACTAGCTTGAGGCTGCGATGCACTGAGGAAGCCCAAACCACAGGCAATGTTCTGGTCGATGGTCCCAAATGAGCATAGCCCTCAGGTCATCCCAGCCTAGGTGCCAGAAGTGGGTGTGAGGAAGCCTCCAGATCTGCACTGGTCAATCCAGCACCTACTAGCCGCATGTGGTTACTGGCACTTCCAATGGGGCTAGTCCACACTGGGGTGTTCTGAAAGTCTAAACCTCACACAAGATTTTAAAGATTTAATTACATGCCCGCTGCCACGTAAAATATCTGGATAATTTTTTACATTGGTTACATGTTGACATGAAAATACTTTGGATATATTGTGTTAAAGAAAATATATTATTACAGTTCATTTCATCTGTTGCTTTTTGCTTTCTTAACATGGCAACTAAAAATTTTTTTAAATTATGAATGTGACTTGCATGGTATCTCTATTGGACAGCAGGGTTCTAGATTTGAGTCCCTCCTTGCTATTTGTGTCTTCCCAGCTGAGATCTCAGGCATCACGGAGCAGAGACAATCCGTCCCTGCTCTGTCCGGTCTGAATTTCTGACCCGTAGAATTTGTGAGTAGAGCAAAATAGTTGTCGTTTTATACCATTAAACCTTGGGTGGTTTGTGACACAGCAACAGATGATGGGGACAACACTTCATTGGCCAAGGGTGGACCACAGAGATTTCCTCGCACTTCTTGTTTTCTCTTGCGTGTGTGTTATGTTCTTGCAGGACCTCCGCGCCTCAGGATCCGAGAAGCCCCCGGTCAGGAAGCTAGAGTTCTCAAAGGCAGGCTGAGGCACAACCCCGGCCTGGAGCTTACGTAAATCTAGGAAAAGTGAGGGCTGAGCAGCGGCTGAGGTAAGCCGTGGGACAAAAGGACGTGAAGTAGTACAGGGTACGGTCCACCCGTGCTTCCCTCCACTAGGTTTGTGGCTTTATTGTGTTGAATCTGTCACAAAGCCTCCTTCAAGGTGCTTGTATTTAGTAGTTCTTTCAGGTTCAGTGGAACCCACGCTGTGTACCCGTGCTAACGCATCTCCGCTGCTTCCGTCTTCCCCAGGATTCCTGCAAAGCCGAATCCAGTCTAATCCAGCAGAGCCCTATGTTGCAGGGATGGGAACCACAGAGAAATCACTAATCACTGGGAATCATGAAGAGAGGGGCACTACATCAATCCCTTGGTTCCTACGTATTCTAGGTGTTGGGGACATACCATCATCTATCAGCATTTGGGGTTCAGTGGATATACTGCATTCTGGAGAGTCTCAACCCTGAGTTTGTTGTCCCCTTAGCAAAATTATTAACACCCCACCGTTCTCCTGGTCTGGCTGCTTCTGCGTGATTACGTATCTGCTATTGCCAGTGGATCTCCTATGCCCACTGACTCACATTACTGGCTATAAAATGGATCCCTTGGCCCAAGGCAGTGTTGTATAAATACTATCTCATCAGGCATTCTGTAAATCTTTGGATGTTTGTGATGCAGGCAGGTTGGGTCTGAGGACCCAGAGGGGTTCCTGCAGGACCAGCAAGAGAGTCCTTGGCTTTGCACAAGAGAGAAATCAAATGCAAGCCAAGAGGAAGTGAGAGCAGAGTTTATTGAACACATAGAGAGAGCAGATGCAAAGTGTCTTGGAGACTCAGGAAAGATGAATGAGTTTCATTCATCTTGGTGTCTGGGGTTTTGATGGAGGTTAATGGTCTGGTATATGCATCCTCTCAGGCATTTGGGAACTGGTCAAAACAAGCAGGAGTGCTCAGGCTTTAGCTCATCATGCCCTGGAGGCTGGGGTCTTGGTGTCAAGGTGTCTGGAGTCTGGGAAAACGCACATGATGATCTCTCCCAGTAACTCCTTAGATGTTATCTATCGTGCTGGAAGCCTCCAACGAAATCATTAACTCCTTGACCTTTACAAGGAGGACATATATTATCTGAACTGTAAGGCATGTGTAAAGGGCAGGGGTGTAGGTCCTAGCAAAAATAGAATCAGGAAGAGGGACAAAAAAAGCAGTCCTTCATGGGGTCCCTTGTTTCCCTGTCTCAATTGTGCTTGCAAAGGCACCACTGGTAGAGAAAGAAAAGCCATATCCCGAGTGGGTGACGGTTCTGCTAAGGTCAGGTTGTTGTCTTGCAGGATGGCAGGGGTCCAAGATAACCAATCGACATGTTACCATATGACTATTTTTTCCTGGAGGGTCGGTGCCATATTGAACCTTGACTTCTAGATGTCAGCAGGATGGTAGCTGCTGGTCATGGGGGACTGACACTCACTGTTGGAGCTCCTCTTGCTCTGTCTCTTCTCCACGTGAGTAAAGTGTCTTTCCATCGGGTGCTGCGTAAATAGTGTTTCTCCTGGCAGCCCTGACACCTACAAACCACGCAGGAGGTTGACTTCCTGGAACTGCTGCTCCTGATGGTAGCCAGCAAGTATCACTTGCTGAACACATCCCAACTTCCAAAGCTCCAAGACTGGTACTACTTTTTAAGACCCAGGCAGGAGGGGACTGGGCCCTGGACCCTATGCTTTTGAGGACACCTCATTCACAGACACACACGAAAGAAATTTGTCAGAGGACACAAAGATACCTCTGTCTCTTGGGAGGTGGTGCCCAGGGCTGGCCCAACATGACCTGCAACTCTCCACATCCGTTCTTGTGACACACACACACTTCATGGCTCAAGGTAAAATGATGCTCCACCTCTCTTGTCCTACGTGCTTGAAATGGAACACGCCCGAGTCTAAAGGCTACAAAGCCTCGTGGGCGGTGTCACTTCGAGCAAGGACACAGACACTCCCTTGGACAGTGGGAAGATTTCAGCTGTAGAAGCTTAAGGTCAGAGGAAAGATAAACCAATTAGCTTTTCAAAATCTTTCCTTTCAGCAGGAACGCCACCATATTCTTGCATTCCTGCGTTGTTCCCACGTGGTGTCTAGGGTTCATTTTCTTGCATCTTTTTGTGTTCCATCTGACAGATAAACGGCCAGATGAGGGCTGTATGTGTAATAGTTTCACATGGTTGCAATATTAAGCAATTCATTTTAGTTTTAAATTTTTTGTTAGCTCATTTATAATTTTAAATATTGGCATACCTGATGTGAGACCCTCCTTATGGATTCTTGCCTTGGGCCCTGCAAATGTTAGGGGCTGTCCTGACCAGGACCCACAGGGACATGGTGGCTGGTGAGGTGACTGTGGGCTACCCACCTTGCCCACGTCCTTACTGTAATTATCTGCGACTGGAAAGAATCTGTGTATGTCTCTTCCTTCCTTGTGTATGATCTTAAACACCCTCACTGTTGTATATGGAAAACCTTTCTCTTCAAGTAATAAGGAGAACAATGGATCCTACCAACTCGTTTTGTTTCTACTGCTGTCTGTTTGTTTGTAAGTCTGAGCCCAGGCTCTCCTTAGAGAGATAAAAATTTAAACAATAATACCCCCTTAATGAATCTCATAGCTAAAGTCTATTCTATGTTGTAGAATTGCAGCTGCTCCATGGTCAGGGATGGTTTGATGTCCCTGAGATAGATATCTTCTGACCATTTCCTATGTGCCTTGGTGATATCAAGTCAAGTAAAGAGATTTCAGTTGGGGACCAAGCACTTCAACAAATTCTAGCTCAGAGATTAGGTCTTGGTTTAAATATTTGACTTATTCCTTCCTTTAGTAGATTATTTACAAAAATGGCTGTAATAATCCCTCCCATCCAATATGCATGCACTTGGAGAGTCCCTTTCCATACTGACTCTGGTCTTGGCTCTGTGACTCACTCTGATAAGTGGAATAATAGAAAATGTGATGCAGAGACTTGGAAAGTACTGGCACATTGAGACTTGTGTGTCATTTTTCTGCTGAGAGTCTTTATACTGTTGCATGTACTGGCCCATGCTAGCCTTTTGAAGGTTGAAAGACCACATGGAAAGGAAGATTCCCCAGATATCCCAGCTACCCCAGCTGAGAGGTCCTCCTAGACCATTGAACCCCAGCTAGGTTAGCTCAGGCCAGGAGAATTATCCATTTAACCCATAGTGTTGTGAGAAATAACAAATGCTTGCTTTTAAAAATTTTTTCATTTTTGGGGCACCTGGGTGGCTCAGTCGTTAAGCATCTGCCGTCGGCTCAGGTAGTGATCCCAGGGTCCTGGGATCGAGCCCCGCATCGGGCTCCCTGCTCAGCAGGAAGCCTGCTTCTCCCTCTCCCACTCCCCCTGCTTGTGTTCCCTCTCTCGCTGTGTCTCTCTCTGTCAAATAAATAAATAAAATCTTTAAAAATTTTTTTCATTTTTTATTAAGACTTTACTTTTTAAAAGTAGATTTAGATTCCTAGCAAAACTGAGGGGCATACAGAGATTTCCCATATACCTTCTGCCCCCCCACATGCATAGTCTCCTCCATTACCAACACCTGCCACCAGAATGGGATATTTGTTACAACTGATAGACCTACACCGACACGTCATCATCACCCACAGACCATAGCTTACGTTAGGGTTCACTTTTGGTACAGTACATCCTTCAGGTTTGGACAAATGTATAATCCTGTATCCATGGTTCACTCTTGGTATAGTACCTTCTATAGGTTTGGACAAATGTATAATCGTATGTATCCATTATTATGGTATCATACAGAGTATTTTCATTGCCCTAAAAATCCCCTGTGCTCTGCCTATTCACCCCCTCTGCCCCCAACCTCTGGCAACTACTGATCATTTTACTGTCTCTCTAGTATTGCCCTTTCCAGAATGTCATACAGTTGGAATCATGCAGTATGTAGCCTTTTCAAATTGGCTTCTTTCACTTAGTCATATGCATTTAAGTTTCTTCCTTTATTTTTTCGTGGCTTGATAGCTGTTTTTTTGTTTGTTTGTTTGTTTGTTTGTTTTTAGTGCTGAATATTTCACTGTCTCGACCTACCACAGCTTATTTATCAATTTACCTACTGAAGGACATCTTGGTTGCTTCCAAGTTTTGACAATTATGAATAAAGCTGCTATAAACATTTGTGTGCAAGTTTTCGGGTGGACAAAAGTTTTCAACTCCTTGGGTAAATACCAAGGAGAGCAATCGCTGGATCACACAGTAAGGGTACGTGTAGTTTTGTAACAAACTGCCAAACTGTCTTCTGGAGTGGCTGAACCATTTTGTATTCCCGCCGGCAAATGTATGAGAGTTTCTGTTGCTCTGCATCCTTGCTGTGCTTGATGTCAGTGTTCTGGATTTTGGTCCAGTCTCATAGGTGTGTGGTGGTGTCTCGTTGTTAATGCTTGTTTTTATCTACTAAATTTTAGGGTGATTTGTGATGGAGCAAAAACTAATTGATAATTTCTCTTAGGGCTGTAAAGACTGCCTCATCTTCTTTAGACATTTGCCGAAATCAAGAGTAACAGTCCCTCATTCAAAAGGAGGCTTGCTGTTGTCACTGAGGCTAAGATCACGTGACATAATAGTAACCGTGTGCAATTAATTTAGTGGCTTCTAGTACATTCGCAATACGTGTAGTTATTGCCTCTATCTAGTGCCAGCACATTTTCATCACCCCAGAAGGAGTCCTTGTACCCACGAAGTAGTCACCTTGATTCTCCCCTCCTCCGCCCCCTGGCAACCACTAATCTGCGTTCTGTTCGTGGATTTGCCTATTGTGAATGCTCCATGTAAATGGAATCATAGTGCATGTTGCCTTTTGTGTTTGGCTCCTTTCACTGAACATAACATTTTCAAGGTTCATCCATGTTGTAACAGGTATCAGTACTTCATTCCTTTTTTTTTTTTTTAAGATTTTATTTATTTATTTGACAGAGAGAAAGATAGCGAGAGCAGGAACACAAGCAGGGGGAGTGGGAGAGGGAGAAGCGGCTTCCTGCCGAGCAGGGAGCCCGATGTGGGGCTCGATCCCAGGACCCTGGGATCATGACCTGAGCCGAAGGCAGACGCTTAATGACTGAGCCACCCAGGTGCCCAGTACTTCATTCCTTTTTACGGCTGAATAATATCCCGTTGTATGGCTATACCACGTGGTGTTTATCTACTCAGTAGCTGATGGACGTCTGGGTTGTTTCCAATTTGTGGATATTACGAATACGCTGCTATGAGCACTCATGTACAAGTTTTTGTGTGAACATACGTTCATGTATCAGGATAATGCTGGCTTCATCAGATGAGTTAGAAAGTACTACTTTCTCTTTTATTTTTTGGAAGAGTTTGTTATATTCATCCTTCCTTAAATATTTGGTATGTTTCATCAGTGAAACTATCTGGCATAGAGCTTTGTTTTCTTTGTTGGGAGCTTTAGGTTTATTGCTTTTAATTATACTAGTACTTGTTAAGAAGGACTAGTGTAAGCATTAGTAAAGATGCTTTTATTCTAGTTGGGATAGAAATGGAGAGCACTGGGAAGGTCCCTGCCGTCCAGAGCTGTGGGGCCCTGGTGCCCCATGAGGATTTCAGAGGAAGAAGAGAGTGATCCTTTTGAATTAGGATGATGAGAAAAAGTCACAAAAGAGATAGCATTTGAAGGGGGTCTCAAAAATTGGACCAAGACTCTATACCATTTTAAAATGCAGAGAAAGGAGGAGGAACATTCTAGTTAGAGGTAACTGCAAATAGTGTTAATAACCAGATAGCATTTGAAGGGGGTCTCAAAAATTGGACCAAGACTCTATACCATTTTAAAATGCAGAGAAAGGAGGAGGAACATTCTAGTTAGAGGTAACTGCAAATAGTGTTAATAACCAGTAGTGCAAGACATGAGCCACTTATTGTTTTAACTGTTTTGCAGATATTTTATCATTCTATCCTCCCTACACCATGAAATGGGTATAGTTGTCACCCTCTCTTATAGACCAGGGTACAGACGCACAGAGCAGCGAAGTAATTTGTGCACACAGCTAGAAAGAGGCAAAGCTGGAATACAAATCCAGGTCTTCTGATGCTAGAGCTCACCCTTTAAGGCAAAGGCATGGAAATGACAACATTTGGGGCATGTTTTGGGCATGTCCATACTACACATGTAATGTATAAGTGAGCACAGACATTTACCATGGTAACCAATACTTTAAGACAATTCCTTAAAGTAAATCCATACTTTAAGACCAAGAGGTTTTTTTTTTTTTTTTTTAAATAAAAAGCAAAGTAGGGGTCACCTGGGTGGCTCAGTCGGTTAAGCATCTGCCTTCAGCAAAGGGTCCTGGGATGGTGCCCCACATTGTGCTCCCTGCTTAGCGGGGAGCCTGCTTCTCCCTCTGCCTCTGCCGTTCCCCCTGTTTGTGCTCTCTCACTCTCTCTCTCTCAAATAAATAAATAAATAATAAATAAATTTAAAAAATCTTAAAAAAAGCAAAGTAAGGGGCTTTACATATATTTATTTTTTCCAACACCTTTCTTTCTCCTGCAAACTATGCCCCCCTTCTCTGAGGGAACCTCCCTGCGCATGCAGCTATGAGGTTCTCAGGGCTCAGTCCACCCTTTGTCACAGGTGTGGACCCATCCTCGCAAGCCTGGCAGGCGGGTCCTTCCCCAGTAGTTCTCTGCTTGTAAGGAAGGGGAGAGGCAGCTCCGTCCTGCTGCATCTGCAGAAGAGCTGGGGAGTCCTTTGCTCTGGGGCCAGTTTTCCCTGAGCCACGCCCCTGGCATTTGCTCTTTTTAAGTACCTAAACCAAGAAACTATTTTTGTTTTCCCATAGGACATTTTAAGTGGGCTCTCTGTCACATGGGACTAAAAGTAAAGAAGCTTCCGTTCCCCACTCCTGGACTCTTTCTTGCTTTCTGTACAATGGACTCTGGACTCTTTCAGAATTCTGTACAATGAGTAAGAGTGGAAAGAAATCGATATTGGGGTTAAATTTAGGGCAGGACAATTCCCAGCGGCTGGTGGAGGGGAGAGGGATGGGGTAGGAGGTGGCCTTGGGCCTCTGCTCTTCGTGCATCCAGAGCTGAAAGGCCCTGGCTGCATCATGGTTATTTCGCTTTGAGCCCTAAGTTGAGGCCTGCTTCATGGGGGTGTGAGTTGTATGGTTGCAGAGCCCCACGCTCAGGGGGCCCTGTGCTTGGTTTTACATTCTTCTGTAATTGAATGGAAGTTCTTCATGTTTTTTTTTTTTAAGATATTACTATTTTTTAAGTTAAAAAAATTTTTTTTTTATTTTAAGTAGACTCCACACCTGCTATGGGGCTCGAACTCATGATCCTGAGATTAAGAGTCACATGCTCTACCAACCCAGCCAGTCAGGTGCCCACTTAATGGTTTTTGACCTGTTCCAGGTCATTGTGTAGTCGTGGATCCAGGCACCATAGGGGTTGGCCCACATGCACTGGCTCTTTTGGATGATGAAGCTGAGGAATAAGAGGCAGAGGATTTGGAATGAAACTTCCCTTCAGCTATCCTCCTTATGGAATCCTGGAAACTTCTAGATTAGGGCCAGTCTCCTTTCCGGGGGATTGTCTTCTTCCCCAGGACCCCCCCCCCCCTCCAAGACAGTGTCTTCCTCAGTGATTCCTGTGTCCCTTAGCCAACTCCCCTCTTCCATCTTCTCCCTCCTGGACTCAGGCCCTCTCTACCTGCAACATCACACCATTACTGTGCCCAGGAGCTCAATGCCCCATTCCCCCCTGCCCTCCCTTCCATCCTTCCTGGACGGCTTGGGTGATCCCAAATCCCAGAAACCACCAGCTGTTCCCCACCTCATGTCTGATTCCCGATTTCTGGTTTTGGCCTTTCAAAACCTGTTAAAGCCTTGGTTAGTCATTCACACGTTAGTATGAAAAGAGGCTCAGAGAGCTAATTTTAGGATGGCACCTGAGGAGAATACAATTGAGGACACTGAGCAACTAAGGACTGGGGCTGTGGAGATGCCCTAAAGAGGCCCAAATGGGGAAGCTGAGGGACACAGAGACAGATTCTACTGATTTCCTGATTTTCACCTTTACCAGTTTGGTAACTGCCCTCCTCTTTCCAAAAGATGTGAAAAAAAGACGGTAAATACCACTCATCTGGGCATGATGCCACCTTGATGCAGATTCAACAAAGAAGGTTTGTTGTAATTTTTAACCCTTGAACTCACATTGGAAGTATTAAAGTTGGGAGGGAGTGGGAGATTAGGGAAGAAGTTTTCAGAGAGGCTGTGGTAATGCCGAAAATTCTACTTCTCGTAGGGAAGGCTGGGGATGTTTTATCTCTACACCTAATGTTGGAAAGAGGGGCTTCAACCAGATGACTCAGCAATTTGGGGGCACAGTGGACAGCTGTCTGACTCTGGTCTAGAAAACCTAAAGGAAGAGAGATGGTCTAGCCAGATGCTTTGAGGGTGGCACAAAGGGAGAGTTGTTGCATTGGATGGCTTGTTTGGGGCAAAGAGTGTGCGTTTCCCATGGGCCAGGCGTAAGCCTTGAGCCAGAGAAAGGACCAGTGTGGGGTCTTCTCAGGTCCTGTCCAAGAGGACCACCTGGAAGGAAGAACAGCCCCCTACAAAGAGAAGGAATTAACATGTTATTTTTCAGGGCCGAGAAGGAAAAGGCATCCAGCCTAAACAAAGAAGCACTTGACTTGTGACCGGTCCCAGGGGTAGGTGGTGGGTAGTGGGCATTGCAAGAGAAAGAGTCAGCTTCAAATTCCTGCCAAGGCCAGAGCATCAGGGCTAGATGTCCAGGACAGACCAGGCAAGTAGGAACCTCCTAGTTCCCCCTACCTTTTATTTCTATCGAGATAAAAATCACATACCCTAGGGGCGCCTGGGTGGCTCAGTCGTTAAGCGTCTGCCTTCGGCTCAGGTCATGATCCCAGGGTCCTGGGATCGAGCCCCGCATCGGGCTCCCTGCTCAGTGGGAAGCCTGCTTCTCCCTCTCCCACTCCCCCTGCTTGTGTTCCCTCTCTCGCTGTGTCTCTCTCTGTCAAATAAATAAAATCTTTAAAAAAAAAAAATCACATACCCTAAAATTCACCCTTTTAAATCGGTGGTTTTTAATATATTCACAAGGTTGCGCAACCATCACCACTATCTATTTCTTGGACATTTTAATCACGTCTGTTGGGAGTAAAATCTTTTCCTCTACCAACTTATGTCTGGTGATAAGGAGCCTGCGAATTAATTGACAAAAGACAGATTAACAGGGGAAAAACTTACGTCACCTTTGGGAGTACTCTATAGAGAGAGAAGCTCCCCACACAGTTAGGGTAAAAGTTTACATACCAGCTTAAGGGGTAGGGAGAGGCTAGAGCTTCAAGGGATGGAAAGTTCTAGTGAGGGTTGTTTTTTTTAAGTGCTCCTGGAGGCGGGGTTTGGGGCAGCTGACTCCGAAAAAGCTCTGCTTTAGTAAGGGATGCTCAGATAAGATTTCTTTCTGCATCTGTTGTAGCTCAGAGGTTTTAACTTTGAAGTAATCTTTTTAAAAAAAAGATTTATTTAATTAATTCATTAAGAGTGCAAGTGTGGGGAGGGGCAGAGGGAGAGAGAGAATCCCAAGAAGATTCCGTGCTAAGTACAGAACCTGATGCTGGGGCCTGATCCCACGACCCCGGGATCAAGACCTGAGCCGAAATCAAGTCAGCCGCCCAACTGGCTGAGCCACCCAGGCGCCCCGGAAGTAATCTTCATTCCATTAGTGGCAGGTCACTGGTCCTTTCTCCCCCAAAAGAAACCCTGTGCTCATCAGCACTCACCTTCATTTCCCTTCCCCACGGCTCTCAGCAACCACTAATCTACTTTCTGTCTCTGTGGATTTGCCTCTTTGGGACTTCTGATATAAATGGGACCATACGAGGCCTCACCTTTTCTATCTTCCAGCGTCCCAACCCAGACAGGGTCAGAAATGCAAAGGCAGGGGAAATCCAAGGACTGGGTAGGGAAAGCCCTCCGTCCCTGACTGCAGGCTTTCTGCCTGCAAGGGGCCCAAGGGTGTCACGGAGGCGAGATCAAAGTGGAACTTTCACACGGGATTATAAATTTTATTCATTTATTTATATTGATACTGTGTTTTGTGACTTAAGTGACTGCAGAATGGTTGGTATTATTTGAGAGCCACTAGGAAAATCGTGGGGACTGCTGTGAGTTTTATCCAGGAGCGGAGGACAAACTAGCCCCCAGAATCCAAGACCGAGAAGAAGACTGTTGTGTAATTTGCTCCCCAAAGTTGTCCCCATCCAAGGGATCCGTGACACACAGGGGCTCTGATCTGTGTATATCACGGGACATCTGTCTCTTCCTGGGAGTGGTCAGCAGGTGCCTCCTCAAGGGCTGCTCCTGGGTATGCTCTGGACACAGATGCCCCTTCAGTGTCCCTGAGACCCTTGTCTGGGGCTTACTCGGGCCTCAGCACCACGTAAAGAGCCTCAAGCAGACCTGTTCGCTTCCCACCAACCTTTTTCTTACTGCCCCCTCCTATCCCCCCTGATATCTGCCTCAGCACTTTCTGTTTTTGGACCTCTGGAGGCTCAAAGAGGAACAGAGCAGCGTCCCTGACTCATCCAGCTCCATCCCTGCCTGGGAATTGGTTTTCTCTGAACTTATCACATGCCCTTCCAGTTAAAAGTAACAAACCTCGAGACACATAATTGGATTATTGCTTCTGCTTTTTGCAACGCTGTAGAGTAAAAGCCAAACCCCAGGGTCTAGAGAGGAGGGATGAAGTGGATTTTATGATCCGGGCCCTTTCCCTTGGCAGCCAGGCAGGACTCAGGGGGAGGAGGACCCTGTTACAGAACAGCCACCCCACCCGGAGCTGGGGAGAGTGTGGTGACCATCTGGACACACAGACAGGAGTCCCTGTGCCTGGTTTAACTTTAGTTGGGGTTGGATTTACAAAACGTCCCTGAGTCTCCTCCATATCGGCAGTGAGAGACAGATGACATCATTACAACACTTTGAGTCAGGTACCATCACATTTTATAGGGAAAAAGACTGCAGCTTTGGGAGATTAACTTGCTCCTGATCCAAAAAGGAAAAAAAAAAAAAAAAAGTAAGTGGCATAGTTAAAGCGACAAGCCAGGATGCCTGGCTCCTCAGCTTGTTATTTGAATTTCTCCATTGCCGTTACTAGCTGGGTGGCATGGGGCAAGTCACTTAACCTCTCTGAATCTCAGTTTCCATGCTTATACATGGGATAATAATTCCTGTTTTGGCAAATTGTTGAGGTGATCAAAGTAAAGTAGCTTGCACAGTGCCTTAATATGGTGCTTGCTCACTGGAGGCTTTCTTAATACCATCACTGGGTGCCTTCTCCTAAGGGCCTCACTACATGGTTTCCAGCAGGTAAAGAGCAGCCCAATGTCATGGCCTCTTCTCTTGCTTTTCCCCCAGTCCTTCTTGTGCTCATTCCTCTTCTCCTTGGCACAGACTCAGGGCACCATCCTTCACTCTCTATGTCTTGTCCAGCGTCATGTGACAGCACCAAACATTCCTGGCCAAGTCGGCTGCCCCCCTCACCAGCCTGCCCCTCTGCAGCCCTGGACCCCTCAGCTGGGAGGGATGTGAAGACTAGTACCCAAGGAGCTTGTTCCTTATACATTATTAGAGGCAGGCAGACAGGGGCTCTCCTGTCACCACTGCTTTGGAGATGTCAAAGCAACTTAGGTCAGAGCACTAACAAGAAAAGTAGATATTGAATTTTCTCCCTTTCTTCCTCCTTCCCTCCCTCCCTTCTTCTTTTCCTTCCTTGCCTCCTTAAACATCCGAAGTTAACCCGAGTTAATCCTGCCCCTGAATTCATGACCCCTCCCCAGCATCAGCTGAGTCCAGATCACTCTAGGATTTTATTGTTTTCCTCCTTTATCCTACAAGTCTGTGCCCACTCTCCTTCTCCCATGGGCTCTCACTCTGATGTATTCAATGTGTACATTTGTTTAGATGTGTATTCTTGAACACTCAATAATACTTTGTGTGTGTGATTTAAATGTACACAGATGAAGTGTGATGAATTGCAATCCTTCTGTCTCCTCTTATTTTTATTTTTTATTTTATTATTTTTTAAAGATTTTATTTATTTATTTGTCAGAGAGAGAGAGAGAGCACAAGCAGGGGGAGCGGCAGACAGAGGGAGAGGGAGAAGCAGGCTTCCCGCGGAGCACGGAGCCCGATGCGGGGCTCCATCCCAGGACCCTAGGATCATGACCTGAGCCGAAGGCAGGCACTTAACTGACTGAGCCACCCAGGCGTCCTGCCTCTGTCCCGTTTTAAACAACTCAGCAGCGACTAGATAGAAATCCAGTGCATTGATCTGGACTGCTGCCCACTTTCCTTCGGATGCATACACTTCTCTGTTCTCCTGGGTTGTTCCTAATTTCCTACCATCTCAAACCACATTTGATGACTCTCCGGGTGCAAGTGTGCTCTGGGACCTTTGGAAGAGTTTCTCAGGGATTTCGATGCAGAGATAGTCTTCTGGGACATCTAAATCCACTAAGTGCCAATATACTTTCCAAAGTTTTCTTTTGTTCACTTTGATATTTTGTTTCAAAATTTCTGTATAGAGAATTCTATAAAATTTCAATAAAAATATGGGCGAAATCAACTCCCCTTTCATACTTGGTATTAAGGAAAGATTATATCAAAAAAAGTCAAGGAAAATATATACCAAGCATTACTTTATCCGTGTAATTCAGGTTGATCCATTCCTAGAGGCCAACAGCATTAATGTAAGGTCCAAACAGAAATCCCATTTGTTCAGAAGATTGTCTCTGGTGATGCTGTATTGGGGATGATGAGGCAGTGCATTCATCATCACTGCCCGATATATCGAATCACTGACTCGTGTACGCTCAGCCATTCAGACGTTGAACAGGTAGGTTCTGTGAACCCGCCATGCTGTGGATATGGTACCCGGCAATGTGAGCCGGGGGGAGGGGGGTTGGTGGTGTTACCCAGTGCTATCTAACCTGGTGCATTATAAGAGCAGGGGGAGACAGACATCATACATATAACCACACAATCTTGCATGGCAAATTATTATATATGCTATAAAGGAAAATCAGGTCTTGCTGCAAGCAGGGCTGGCTTCGTGGGCATGCAGTCTGTGTAGTTACACAGAGCCCTGTGGTCAGAAGGGCCCTGTGCTTGATTCAAGGCTTTGTTGTTGTCTTCTTAATCACCGTTGGACAAGAAGTCCTGCGTTTTCATTTTCTGCTGGTCCCCGCAAAGTATGTTGCTGGTCCTGGCTGTGAGAGGGTATGAAAGGAGACTTTGATTAGTTGAGGATGTCAGTGAGGGTGCCCTGATGAGCCCTCTCAGGTGGTTTCTGGTCAGGTGGGTGAAGACCAGAGGGGAGGGAGATTTAGTGGAGAAGTAACGTTTGTGAAGACCCTCAGTCCAGAAAGAACTTGATGTGTTTGAGGAACTCAGAGAAGGGTCCTGTGGTCAGATCACAGAGAGCAAGGAGCAGAGAGGCATCAGAAAGCCTGATGTGGATGGCAGGTGCCAAAATGCATAGGCTCTTGGGGGCCGGGCAAAGATGTTCCTCCCCCCGTGTCTGTGAATCCTCATTCTTTTGTTCATATTTGGAAGGGTAGGTTGAGTGATCTGGCATGGGCTTGCATCTGCTCAGATATAGGTAGGTCTACAGTCCTAGTAAGGTTCTCTTCCAAATGGGAGGGCCAACTGAGTGCTGAGTGTACCCAGGTGGGTCATGTTAGCTGGCAGGTGGGGCCAGGATGGGAACCCTTCTCAAACTGCAGCGTATGGGGCTTTACTAGGTTATCAACCCCACTGGAAGCCCTCACTCTCCCTTCAGTACAATTTAGTATAATTCTTAGGGATAAACTCTGATCTGAGACTGAGGTGACCTTAAATGTTTCCCTCAGCTTTACCAAATCTTGGGTTTCTTTCTGCCTGTAATCCCTGGCCTCCCCTTCTTAGAGCATTTACTTTAGAAAACTTGAAATTGTAAAGTCTTTCTCTGCCCCTTTGAAATATATAAAAATCTCCCAGACTATTGCCAGTTTTACAACCCAGGAAGGACCTGGTAGGACCAAGTCTCAAGGACCTGGAAGCCATTCATTTGAAATGTGATCATCAAGGAAGACAGCACCCTTACATCCTGGTCTCTGTGGGACAGTGGGAGCCTAACTTTAACAGGTGCCAATTAGCAAACACAGGTGGCTCCATCACAGAAAAGCACCTCTACAAACTCAGGAATCACTTGATGTGCTGGGCACATCCTATAGATCCTTCGGTAATTTTCGTAGCTCACCCCAGCACTTAAGAATCCTCCTGCCTTGGGCGCCTGGGTGGCTCAGTTGGTTAAGCGACTGCCTTCGGCTCAGGTCGTGATCCTGGAGTCCCGGGATCGAGTCCCGCATCGGGCTCCCTGCTCAGCAGGGAGTCTGCTTCTCCCTCTGACCCTCCTCCCTCTCATGCTCTCTGTCTCTCATTCTCTCTCTCTCAGATGAATAAATAAAATCTTAAAAAAAAAAAAAAAAAAGAATCCTCCTGCCTTTTGTTGCAGTGGGGTTGAGCTCATTCTCTCTTCCCTATTGCAACAGTCTTGAGTAAAGTCTTGCTTGCTTGTTTAGCTTTGTCTAGGGCAAGTTTTTACTTTGACACTGCTGGGAATGGGTAGGACAAAGGCATCTGCCTCTAGCTGCTTGCGGATGCATCTTCAGAACTCCCACCCACATCCCACTCCAGCTCTCCCCACCTGCCACCCAGGGCCCAGAGCCTCCACTGCTGTCTCCTCCTGTGTGTGTCCTGGGTTCCGGCCTCCTCGGCTATGTTCGAGCTGTTCATAGCACTCTGTTCATTTTCCATCTTCCAGAAATTCCATGAAAACTCTAGACTATTGATCTTCCTGCCATGAGCTCTTTCTCTTTGGTTTCTTCAAAATTATTATTTCAGTGGGGTTTGGGCAGGAGGAATTCTAAAGTTAGGAGTTCTACCTGCCACCTTGAGCTAAATATGCCATTAATTTCCAACTTGGCTCGAAGTGTTCTTTCTCTTTGTAAAGAGCTCTTTGAGCCCAAATTCCTGCCCAGAGAATAGAGCCTATCAAAAAATATCAGAAAAAGCAAACAATTACCTACCTCTACAAGTAATGAAATAAACTCATAGCAAAAGAAAAGAACAATGGGGAATTCAGTTTGCACTGCTTTTCTCAAAAAATGCCAATGTATTAACTTCCATAAAGCAAAAAGTAGTCCAAACCCTCAATGCAATCCCAATTGGTCCCCATTTGATGAGTCATTGGTGAAGTACTAGGGCCACCTGCAGGTCATTTACCCACTTACTCATTTCTTCCTTCCTTAGTAGTTGTTAAGAGGGTGGGAAGACAGATTGTATAGCAATAGGCTTGTGGAGGAAAAACTTATAGCAACCCCCACCAACCTCCTCGTCCTATGGAAAAGCATTATTGGACCAGTCACCACTGGATGCACCATGGGGAGTGCTCCTGGAGGGATATTCTGCTGCTGAGTTGCTTCACCAATTTATAGGGAAGTTAGGAGGGGGCAGGGAAAATTGGCCTGCACAATGGGAGCTGTTTGGACTGGTCTTGCTGGGGAGAAAAGCATCTGGGGCTTAGATACCAGTTGTCCAGGGACATCTGCATGCTGGCATAGGTATCATCTTATCCTAGAAAGTAAAAGTTTTAAGTTTTGTGGGCCCCACGAAGCTTCTGTCACATCTGTCCAGCTCTGGACTTGTACAACCAAAGCAGCCACAAGCAATATGTAAATAGATGGGCATGGCTGTGTTCCAGTAAAACTTAATTTGCAAAAACAGGCAGCAGGCTGGATTTGACCGCTGACCCCTAACCTAGAATCCTGGTAGAATCCAGCTCATGTTTTAGAGTAAAGGTGAGGGTGGAGAGATGCTTTGTAGGCCATCAGCAAAGGGTTTGCCACTCCTAATTCACCCATCCAGTGCTACTTGCCCTCATGGAACTGACAGTCTTGTGAGGGAGAAAAGCATTAAAGAAATAATCATGTATAATAAGTATGTAATTAAAAAGTATAAGAGCTATGAAGGATGAGTTATAGGATTTCATGAAACAGTATGACTGGAGACCAAACTTACACTCCGGGTTAATCCAAGTCCACCCTAAGGAAGGACCAGTTAACTGAGACCTAAAGGATGGGATGGGCGGGAGTTGGCCAGCTAAGGGTGGGTGAAATGGAAAGCTTAGGGAGGGAGTAACACATGTAAAAGCCCTGAGGCAAAAATGAGGATAGAGCATTTGAGGTAACAAAAGAAAGTCAGTGTGGCTGGAGCACAGAGACAAGTGGGACAGGATGAGCCTCAGGAGAAACGCAGGGGCCCTAGTATGGGGACGTCTGGCAGGGAGGGTAAGGATTTTGGATTTTATTCCAGTTATCATGGGAAGCTCTTGGAGGGTTTTCAGGTGGCTCCAGTGGAGAATGGAGAGGGGTGGGTGAAGGATGGAAGTGGAGAGCCCAAGAGGAGCCGATTGTGGTCATCAGGGCGAGAGAGGAGGACAACTTCTGTTGGTGTGAGTTTGTTCACATCTGCAGCTGAAGTTCTGTGTAGGAAGCCATTTGAAGTTCCTTTGATTTTTATCTCTATCTATCTATCTACCTTTTTTAAAAAAGATTTTGTTTATTTACTTGACAGAGAAAGACACAGCGAGAGAGGGAACACAAGCAGGGGGAGTAGGAGAGGGAGAAGCAGACTCCCCGCCGAGCAGAGAGCCCAATGCGGGACTCGATCCCAGGACCCTGGGATCATGACCTGAGCCGAAGGCAGACGCTTAACGACTGAGCCACCCAGGCGCCCCTCTATGTTTACTTATAACCGTTCTGTGGCTTACCCACTAGGGTACGGTATTATTATCTTAAACACATTGAGATTACTAGGCCAGTTATTTGTGGTCTTCACCCAATCACCATCCCAGCAGTGGGGGGGTGCTTATTGGCCAAAAGAGACTTGAGACCTGCGTCTGCACACCTCAGGGGTGATTCCATTCCACCATGACTGGGTACGTGGAGCTCTATTTTCAGTCGAGATGACAACAGGAGGCTTGGAGTTCACTTCCTTTAAAATGGGTTGGTGGCTTCTAGGTTCTAATTATACCCTCAAAAGATTCTTCTGTGTTACTTGTGTAGACAGAAGCCAGCACCTCTACGGAGGGTGTAGCAAACATTCCTCATGGCTAGGCTGGATTTTGTCATTTCTTTCGTTCTTTAGGACATGTATTACCATCCTCTTTGGCGCTGAAGATGCTCCGATGCCTGTCCATCAGTCCTTTAGATCTTTCATAATTCTTTTTTGTGATCTGTGTGGATGGAATTTTGTACTGCCTGCTAAGGTTATCACTGACTTTCTTCAGCCACTTCTTTCTGTATAATTGAATTCTGAATTTTCATGATCTTCCTGACTAGGCACCGTTCTCAGATGCCTGCTTGGATTCTGTATACCTGCCAAACCCTCATCTGCTTCTGAGACACATCATGAGGTCATGTGGATGAGGGATTGGATTGCGGTGGTGGTGGAAGAGCCAACGTAGGTGGATTTGAGAGAGATTTTGGCAGAGTGAAGGGATTTGTTGATAGATTGGATGGAGGGGGGTGTAATGAGGGTGAGGGGTTTTAAGGACGACTTCCTGTTTTCAGCTTGAGTAGCTTGGAGAGTGGAGATTCTATTTCCTGAGGAGAGAAACTTGAGGAAGGAGTATATCCCATGGCAATTACAGTTCCACATTCCCAGGACACTCAGTATCCATCTCAGCTCTCCACAGGGACAAGCATCCCAAATAACTAAGAAGAATGGCAGCAAGAATGAAGTGCCATTGTGCTCTACTTTCCAGAACCTCTCTGTGAAGGTCATTAGTGGTTATCCCCCCACTGGGAAGAAGTGCTCTTCAAGATGGAGTTGTTCCAAAAATTCTCTCCTGGAGGCCTTCTCCTCTTTAGGCTTGTTTCTGAGCCTAAGTGACTCCATCCATCCATCCATCCATCCATTCATCCATCTATCCATCCATCCATCCATCCATCCATCCATCCATCTATCCATCCATCCATCCATCCATCCATCCATCTATCCATCCATCCATCCATCCATCCATCCAATAGTGCCTACTCTGTACCAGGTCCTCTCTAGGCACTGAGGGTAGAGCAGTGAATAAATATTAAAAAATCTCTGCCCTCATGAAGTTTACATTCTAATTACAAGGAGACAGATAAACATAAATAAGTAAATATATAGTATAACACAAGCTGGCAAGTACTTTGGAGGTAATGGCAACAAGTGGGGAAGGAGGTTAAGGAATTGTGTGTGTGTGTGTGTGTGTGTGTGTGTGTGTGTGTGTGTGTGTAGAAATGCTACATATTACAGGATGTTCAAGGAAGGCTTTCCTGATAAGGTGGCATTTGAGCATGACCTAAAGGAAGCTGACCAGAGATGGAGGAGGAAGATTCCAGCAAAGGAACAGGCACAAAACCCTGGGGCTGGATCCTGCCTGTTGTATTTGGGGAACCACACGGAAGGCATTGAAGTGGAGTGGAGGAAGCTAGGGAGAAAGTAGGAGAAGAGGTTAGGTGGTGTGGGGCTGGTGGGCAAATCATGCAGGATTTTGTAGGTATTGTAAGGTCTTTGGAAGGCAGCTATGCTCACTTGACTTTGACTCGGAGATAGGAAATCATTGGGGGGGCAGTTTGAGCAGGAGAATGGAATGATCTAACTTATGTTTGAAAGGATCATTGGCTGTTCTGTTGAGATTACAAGCATGGAGACTCTTATGAGGTTACTTTGGTCATCTTGGGGAGAGACGGTGGGTGGTGGAGTAACAGCAGAGGCGGCAGTGAGTGCTCAGGTTTTGGGTGTAGGAAGTACAAGATAGGTGATGGGGGGAAAGAAGGAATGGAATCACGGATGGCTACAGGATTTTGTTCAGAACAGTTGGAGGATGTTGCTACTGTTTACTGAGATGGAAAGACAAAGGAGGAGCAGATTTGGGGACATTCAGGAGTTCAGTTTGGACCAGCTAATTTTGAGAAGCTCTTAGACACCTAAGTGGAGGCGCCTGGGCTGGAGAAGTATAAATTTGGAACTTGTCAGCATATACAGGAATATGGAAGCTATGAGTCTGGCTGAGGTCACCTAGTGAGAGGGATGGATCAGGAAGGGTTAGGAGGACTGTGCCCTAAATGGACTTTATAGTAAAACAGGAGTAATGAGCTGGACACCACAGGGAAGTGAAGATGGTTAAAAAATGTTGTATATGTACAGCACTTTGCACAATTCTTGACACATAGTAGGTGCCTCCCTAAGCTCCTTCCCTCCCTCCTATAGGCAGACAGGTTCACTTTGCTGGGGGCCAGATGGCTGTGCTTACCTGTAGGACTATGAGTAACTTGGAGAGTGGAGATTCTACTTACCCCTGCACTCCTTCCCATCCTTCCCAGAGACCCCAGGCCCTCCCACCTCCTCAGTGATTCTTGTCGCTTTGGCTTTGGGATTTGGGCTCCCTCAAGACTTCAACCATATTTTAGTGTGAATGGAGTGTGGAGAACTGGTTTCCAGACGGGATTTGAGTGAGAGTAAGCCCAGGTGCATTATGGCTCTAAGGGCTGGAATTTGGAAGAGTGAGGAGCAGGAAAGTGAGGAAATGGGCCTCAATGGGGGAATGTGAGGACACCTAAGATAGATTGTTAGTTTCCTAACCTTGTCCCGGACAGTAGATGGCCCCCCACACCCCACCACTAAACTCACAGATGTGCAGAGATCTCTGACCTATGGTGTCAAACAGGATCCTTCTTCTGCAGGAGCTAGGACTGAGGCAGAAAGCTGTAGTGTGTCTTCTCCAAGACCTGAGTCTGGGGGCATGGGTTGAACAACATCAGCGTCCCTGAGGCCCTTCTCTGGTCTGTGTCCGGTGAAGCATGACCAGGCTGGCGTCAGCTTCAGCATTCCCCAGAGCAGAGCTGAGTACCTCCCACCTACCTCCCTTTGCTTCCTGGTACCCCACGGAGAACTGCCTTGTACCTGGCTCTGTCTTTAATTGGGGTGGTGGTGGGGGCAAGAGCAGATGTCCCAAGTCACTTCCACACCAGGCTTCAGGGATGAGGGCCAAGGGAGCAACTGAAGAGACTGCAGGCAGGATCTCAGAGTTTGGGGTGCGTGGCTTTGGGCACAGAGAACGAGTTGTTACTTACACTAGGTCTTGAGGGGTGGTCAGAGAAGTAAATGCTTAAATGGCAGAGGTGCAGGGAAGAGCTTCCAGGGAAGGGGGGGGCTGCAGCCCCCAGTATGGATGATGGGAATGATGAGATGTGTTAGGTGTGCACCTCAGCTGGCTACTTTCCATGCAAACGAACAGTTTGTCTGGATTTTCACGCTGTTCCCCTGATATAAGGCCCCGAAAGAGCGGTCGCTTGTGTTCGGTACTCCTGATTCTAACTCTGCCCCCATCATCCCACTATGTAAATTGGTTCATACGGAAGAGTCTAGAACAGCACCTGATACATAGTTAATACCGTAGAAGTGTCTATAAAAGAAAAGACATAACCAGCTGTCTGTGAGAGAACCAGTTCAAACCACCCAGTTTCCTTTCTGGGGCATGGCTTTATTTCAACAACTGGCTGCCTGCAAAGGGGAGACAGATGCTGTCTGGGGGCCACAGTGTCCTCAGGTCCCAGAGGGCAGTGTCAAAGCAAAGCTTCAGGAAAGAGCAGGATTCATCAGAGAATGGGAGCACAGAAAAGCAAGAAAGAGTTTCAATTTGGGCCAGGACAACTCCCAGGGACCTTCTGGGGCTGAGAGAGTTGGGGAGGGGAGGGGGCTCTGTGGCGTCTCCTCAAAGTCCCTCAGCCATACGGGCCCCAGTGCTCCCAGATCACTTAGACACGTGGTCTAGGTGTCTGATGTACTCCTGCACCCAGGCAACACTGGGGTTGGCGCAGATCTGTCGGCCCTGTCGGGTAAGGAAGCTGTGGAACAAGAAAGAGAAAGAGGGCAAATTGAGTCAGCAGGCAGAGAGGAGCCCAGCTCCTTCTCTACCCAGCTTGAGCTTCCCCACCTCTCTCTCTGCTGGACGTGGCCCCTTCACACAGAGAAGGACACTCCACTCTCTGTTGCTCCCCAAGGAGTCCGTGAAGACCCTACCACCAGCTCCCATTACCTCCCTGGAGGCCAAGCTCAGGCTGGGAAGTCCCCAGGGTGCTGCTCAGCTGGTTCTTCCTGTGCTCCCCCCACTTCCTAGCTAGTCCCACCCCTCTGCTTCCTTCTCCCAGGCCCTCCTGGTTCTCATATTTACACCCCCTTCCGCCCCGAGCATGGCCGAACTTACATGACCCCTGGGATGGGGCACTGGTCACTGGTCCTGTCATAACCTTTCACAAACCGGAGTGGGACCTTCCGTGAGATGTAGGTAAAACAGCACGGACCGGGGGTTAATTTATTAACTGGTTCTGCAAGGTAGGGGGCCATGTGATGATGAAAGCTTTTCCACAAAGAAGCGTAGACCTGTATCTCTATTGCCCAGAGCATCAGAGGAGGAGACCAGACCAGAGCACCTCGGAGGGAGTAAGGCCTGGCTTCTTGCAGCTCGTCCTCCTCTCCTTCTTAAATTATCCTTGTCTAGGGGCCCCTGGTTGGCTCGGCCAGTAGGGCATGTGACTCTTGATCTCAGGGTCGTGAGTTTGAGCCCCACGTTGGGTGTAGAGATGACTTAAAAAAAATTATCCTCCTCTAAAACCTCTCTTCCCTGCCCACGGCTGGCCCCTCCTGACTTCTCTCTGACCCTTCCCTAGGGCTGGGGTGTGACTCCCGGTTGAAGTGTTTCAAATTTCTGACAGTCTGCAGGATTTGGGAATAAGAAATCAGAATTCCTGGGAATTCTTAACTCATAAATTATTCCGTTTTCTTTTTAAGAATTGAGATGTAGTGTTCCATGATTCATCAAAAACTAATGATATAATGTATGGTGATTAACATAACATAATAAAATAACATTAAAAAAAAGAATTGAGGGGGCGCCTGGATGGCTCAGTCGTTAAGCATCTGCCTTCGGCTCAGGTCATGATCCCAGGGTCCTGGGATTGAGCCCCGCATCGGGCTCCCTGCTCCGTGGGGAGTCTGCTTCTCCCTCTCCCATTCCCCCTGCTTGTGTTCCCTTTCTCACTGTGTCTCTCTCTGTCAAATAAATAAATAAAATCTTTAAAAATAAACAAATAAAAATAAAAAATAAAAAAAGAATTGAGATGTAATTGACAATATAACATTGTATTTGTTTTAGGTGTACTGTATATTTTCCATAACACTTTATTTTCATGTTTCTAAATAATAATTCATGACCATATGCTAAACAATGAATTGCTTTTCTGTGATAGGGTTGTACTGAAAGTTTCAGAGGTTTTCTGTAAAAAACAAAAAAAAAAGGTAAGGTAATAAATGGTCTCTAAGTGTTATGACAAGATTATATACTCAATAACATGTGGAATGTTCTCTGGCAGATACAGTCGATAACAGAAAATATGGAAAAAAGGGAACATTGATACAAAATAAATGGTCAAGAAAAATTATTTAAAAAGTAGAAAAAAATACTACAGTTGTTTAATATTTAAAATATTTAAAATTTATCATTCAAAAATGAATTTTTAAAATACAGAAAGCATTAATTGCCCTATTTGTAGTCTTTATCTTTGTGTTGTAACAAATATTGCAAATGTAGAAACATTTTTTCCATTTTTGCATTGCTGTTGGCCAAATCGTTCAAACTGTGTCCAAGTGCATCTTCCAGTTGGGTGTTAGAATCTATAATCTTTCATACAAGCTTTTTTCCTTTTTTATCAATGGGAGTATCTTGTCTTCTTGTACTGACTAGTTTTTCCATTCAAGTCAATATTGCTTTTGTTAATTTAGATTTTATGTACGAATTAGCAAACGTTTCTGGTGTCACGTCCCAGTAGTCTACAACATTTACACATTTTCTCTTTGTATTTCTTCTGCAAAAGCATTTATAAAGAACTAGAGCCCTGTAACAATTATTCAAACACTGGGCAACATCCATGAACATTATTGTTCAAATAACAGAATATTCACATCTCCTAGCAGGAATCACAGTTGAAATGGCCCATTGAAGGACGTATTTTGCTTTTAAAACTTGTTCCTCGATACACCACTTACATGATTTATGCTAAGTGTACAAGGTAAACACTCAGCAGCAGACAGGGCCATGGACTCATACTTGTGACATGGCTACAGCTCCAAGCTGTCAGGTCCTGGTCACTTCCCCCCTGCGTGCTCCTGTCCCGGTTTCCGGAAATGCTGATCTTAACGTTACATCCCACGTGTCACGTGTTTCCTGCTTTTGCTCTACATGTCAGTGGATTCCTTTAAATCAGTAACACCTCCATATGGATTGTTAAGCTTTAATTCTTGCAAGAATTTTCCACATATTCCCAGTTTCTCAACTGAGTTTTCTTAGGACTTGGGATTTGGAAAAACATAGTTTCCTGACATGCTGAGAAGGAGTTGCCGCATGGACTTGCTAGGGGATGTCCAGGGTGGGCTACAGCAGGGCAGGACTGGCCCCCTCTATAGGAGAGGGTCCTCCTTCACGGGTCTCAAGAAAATGATAGAAGGGGGAGGTTTGCGATGTTATAAGGAGCAGAGCCTTGGCTACAAAGCATGAAAGCTACACTTGTCCTTGTCTCTGTTCCTGAAAGCTATGTGACTCCGGACAGGACACCCACCCTTTCCAAACCTGTCTCCTTAAAAAAAGGACATGGGGCAAGGACTGTGTATTGATTTATATACTGATGACTGTTGAAGTCAGGGCCTCCTTACCCCTGTGTAACAGACGGAGAACCTGAGGCTCAGGAGGCCTGAAAGAGACAAGGAAGGTCCACAAGCTGACCAGTGCAGAGCTTCTAGAATGAGGCTCGCTAGGAGTAGAGACAGTGTCTGCCTCTGTCCCTCACTGTAGCCCAGCGTGTTTACTGAAAGGGTGGCAGGAGTAGGCTTTTAATATATATTTGTTGAATGAATGAATGAATTCAACTTGAATCTATGTCTCCCTGACTGTAAAGCCAGTTATTTCTCCATTCTGGGTTGCTGTTCTCTGAAGAAGAAAAAAAAGAAGCTTCCATTGACTGAGTCTCTACCATAGGCCTGGTGTGTGGCTTAGTTCCTGACATGGCTGATCTCCATTCCTCACGCCAGCCTTTTGAGAAAGTATCCCTTCCCCCATCTGCAGATGAGAAGCCCCGCGATGATCACGGGAATCACCAGGAAGCATTAGGGAGGGAGCTCTATAGCTAGGTGCCGTCACAGTTCCTGGAAAACCGGCCATCATTCCTTGGACTAGCAGGGATGCCGGATCAGAGTGCTAGGATTGAGTGTATTTCTGTCTCTGATTTTGGTTGAAATACAGCTCCGGAGAATAGTTTCCTGGGAAATCTCCCTCCGGCCCCTGCCGCCGCCCCAGGGTCCCACTGTGCCACCTTCTCCTCTGGTTCCCGCCCCCTGCAGAGAGGAACCATGCCTGTTTAGGGCGGAAAGGGCAGTGAGCTGGGGGTCAGGACAGCTGGGGTCTAGCCCTGCCTTTCTCAGTCACCTGCTGTTGGAGTAGCCCGCATATATTTATTAGGAGCTTACTACATGCCAGGAGCAGCGGTATGCCATGGACATACTAGACAAACCTTAAACGGAGAGGGGCAAGGCTGCTATTGGGGTCTCAGGCTCAATGCCCCCACAAGCCAGGCAGACAGGCAGATAGGGTGCACGTGGTCCTGGCAGTGGGGGGCCCTAAGACCTGGGAGCGCACCCCCTGTCTAAAGGGACGGCCCCCACCACTTCAGTCTCAGTGAAAGCTTGTGGGAACTTGGGCTCCTGTCTGCTTGGTCTTCCATAGTTGCAAAAGAAACAAGAAATACAGATTTTTAAATGTTGGCAACCAATCAACATGTAAAACTCCATCTAAGCCACAAAGACAGTCTGAGCCTTTGCAGATTCCTTTGTCCCAGCCCATGCCTATGCGAGGGCTCCTGTATGTCTGCGAGAGGGCGCTAAGCAAGGAGCCCAGAGGGTGCTGGGTCAGCTTCTCTCTGCTAGGTACCCCAGGGCCAGGGAGGCTGCATTCAGAGGCAGGATTTTCTCTCCCCAAAGGAGGCAGAAATGAGTCCCAACCAGGAACGGGGAGAGACCCTTGGTAAAGATGCTGTCTGTTTTGCAGCCTATTCTGGACCACCCCCATCTCCCTGCAGCCCCCTGCTTCCAGCCACTGTACCATCTCTGTTCAGAAGAATAAGAGTAACAGGCCTCACCTTCATTGGCCTCAGTGTAGAGGACAGCAAGAATGAGGAGGAAGGCCAGGGTAGCCAGGATCACCTTCATCCTTCTGGCGGCTGACCAGCTGCAGGAACAGGATGGGGCTGAAGACTCCTGGGTTCCCTGACTCTTGAAACCTGGGCTCCGACCTTCCTTTATAAGAGGTTGCTGATGAGGAAGTCACGAGATAGAAAAATCCAAGATTGCATGGGAGTTTTGTTTCTTTGGAACTGTGACTGGTGACATATCTAAAATATGAGAACTGAGTCAGTTTATTCAAAGAGATGTAGAAGACAGAGAATGATCCCAGAATTCACATTTGGCTTGCATCTTGAGGGTGGTGGTAGGGGAAGGCCAGAGGCGAAGGGCTTTGGGGGAGAAATTGCCCTCCTTTTCTGTTCCTCCCCAGGGAGCCTGGTGAAGCCTCCTTGGGGGTGAGCCCATGTGGACCATGAGTCCAAAGGCCCAGGCAACTGTCTCAGGCTCAGGGATTCTAGGACCCACCAGGATGAGGATGTGGGGGCCCTGTGCTCTGTCTACCTCCAGCACCAGGCCTGGACTCAAGCCTGATGGGGACTGGGAGTGGGGTGCTGGATTTGGAGGGGATTCTGGGGTGGCTGGGCCTCACCAGCCAGGATTGGACTGAAACGCCTCACCTAGGGTGAGCTGGAGGCCCTGCCCTCTGCCCAGCACAGGGAGCTTGAGCGGATCCTCAGCAACCAAGGAAGGTGTACAAGGCTCTCTGCTCAGCCAGGGCTGCCTCCAGGACTGAGGCTGAGGGATGATTTCCTTCTGGCTCAAGCTGGGGGAGCTGGGGACAGGGCAATGTATCCCATAGAATACAATTGTATCTCGACACCCTTGAGTTTGTCCTGCAGGGGCCCTGCACAGGAACACCACAGTGGTCCGCCTGGGACTAGGAGATAGAGTGGCCAATCATCCTGGTTTGCCTGGGACGAGGGGTGGTCCTGGGATGTGGGACCTTCAGTGTTAACACAGGGATGATTTGGTCACCCCACTGAGAGGTCAGACAGATGTGGCTGTCCCCCACCTCTACTCCCACCAAAATCAGATTAAGCACCTGTGGGGTTTTTTTTCCAATTTTTTTTTATTGTGGTAAAATATATATAACATAACATTTGCCCTTGTAAACATTTTTAAGTGTGCAGTTCAGTGGTATTAGGTACATCCATATATTGTGCAATCATTACCACCATCCAAGCACAGAACTTTTTTTATCTTGCAAAACTGGAACTCTGCGCCCATCAAACAATAACTCCCCTCCCCTCCTCCCCGACCACTGGCTATTGGCGCTCTACTTTGTCTCTCTGAACTTGACTACTCTAGTATATATTACTGTATGATTCCTCATATATTAGTGGAATCATACAGTAGTTATTTTTGGTGACTGGCTTATTTCACCTAGCATGTCCTTAAGGATCATCCATTTTGTAGCATATGCCATAATTTCCTTCTAAGGCCAAATAATATTCCATTATATGGATATACCACATTTTGCTTATCCATTCATCTGTTGATGGACATTTGGGCTGCTTCTATGTTTTAGCTATTGTGAATAATGTTGCTGTGGATGGGGGTATACACATGTCTCTTTGAGACCCTGTTTTCAATTCTTTGGGGTATATACCCAAAAGTGGAGTTGCTGGATCATACAGTAAATCAATTTTTAATTTTTTGAGGAACCATCATACTGTTTTCCACAGCCTTTGTACCATTTTATATTCTCAACAACAATACACAAGACTTCCAATTTCTTTATATCTTTGCCAACATTTGTTATTTTCTGTTTTTTTTTTGGCTGTAGCCATACTAATGGATGTGGGGTGGTATCTCATTGTGGTTTTGATTTAAGCATCTGTATTTTTTTATCAGTTTTATATAAGGGGGTTCCAGGTAAGTTTGTTTGCAAAGAAAGTGTTTCCCTCCTAAAAAGAAAAATTTAAACCCCTGTTCTAATGGAAAGAATAGGAGCTTGTCCCCTTGGTTAGCACAACATCAGATGGGGGAGGGATGTTGGGGTTACACATGGGCAGGAGGATGGAAGAAGCTGATTCGTACAATTTCTTGGGTCTCTATGCCAATTCCTGGACTTCTGAAACTAAGTTACTGGTGACACTGAGTCATTTGCCTTTTGTGCTTTGGTAAGCAATGTGCACTCCTCTCCTGGACCTTCAGTCCTGCTTGACTGCTTCCCCTATTCAAAGGAGCAGGGCTAGGGGCGCCTGAGTGGCTCAGTCGTTAAGCATATGCGTTCGGCTCAGGTCATGATCCCAGGGTCCTGGGATTGAGACCCGCATCGGGCTCCCTGCTCGGCGGGAAGACTGCTTCTCCATCTCCCACCCCCTGCTTGTGTTCCCTCTCTCGCTGTGTCTCTCTCTGTCAAAATAAATAAATAAAATCTTAAAACAACAACAACAACAAAAAAAAAAACCCCAAAGGAGCAGGGCTGGGCTGGGGGAGGGGGACTTGGGAAGGATTAAGGCTCCAAGGTTTTTATCTTTTTGGTGAAGTTGTTTTTGTTTTACACACGGCAACGTACAACAATGGTGGGGCCCACGATAGACTGTATGTTAGTTTCCTGAATTTTACTGTTTTCTCAGCCATTCCCAGGGCACTTTTGCTGAATGCTGAAAATCAGAGCCTTTGTCTACAGCTCTTTTCAGCCAACCCTTCCTCAGATGTTCATTGCTACCAGAGAAGGAAGTGGGGTAGGTTCAGCTGGATTTGCCCTAGCTGCACCCATGCTGACTTGCAGTGCGCATTTCCTTTTTTAAGTGCCAACAAAGCGTTTCTTACCAAGAACTGCATAGGTATAGAATCTTGCCCAGTACAGAAGTAGCTGATTACTCTCAAGTTCATCCATCTTTCCCCTTCCTTTTGGGAAAGTTGGTTGCGTTTGCTGGTCTTTAATATTCTACAAACTCCCTGCCTCCCAAGAATCCACAAAGGTTATCAGTCTCTAACTGTATGTTGTCTCAGCTGCTAGAAAGGAATTCATGCACGCCAAGGAATGAAATGTCATGCAATCTAACTACCCATCTTGGGCTTCTCATCTATGGAAATTATGCCCTTTCTAGACTGTAATGGGCAGAGAAGGGACAAATAAAAACCAGAGACCAAGAGTTCTGCTTTATCTCTTCCACCTGCTCAGTTAACACTCTTTGTTCATTCATTAATTCATTTACTCATTCATGTATTCTGTAAATAATTACTGAATGCATACTATGAGCTAAGCACTGTCCAGGAACCAGAGATTTAGCCATGAACAATTTGTATAGGGTCTTCTGCAAATATAAGCAAGTAATAGGCCTTTGGCCCTTTTTTCTTAAAACAAAACAGGGGCGCCTGGGTGGCTCAGTGGATTGAGCATCCAACTCTTGGTTTTGGTTCAGGTCATGATCTCCGGGTCATGGGATCGAGCCCCGTGTCACGCTCTGTGCTCAGCATAGGGTCTGCTTGAGATTCTCTCCCTCTCCCTCCTCACACTCTCTCTCTCAAATAAATAAATAAATCTTTAAAAACAAAACAAAAGCTTTCATTGTGATTCATCATTTAAAAAGCAACAATATGAAGAAATTTAGAAAATAACTAAGCAAAACTAAGTAAGCAGAAATCCCCTGTGATTCCACAGTCATATTTTTTTAAAAAGATTTATTTATTTTGAGAGAGAGAGAGAGAGAGAGAGCGTGAGAGCGTGTGCGTGGGGTTGGGGGAAGGGCAGAGGGAGAGAGTCCCAAGGAGACTCCCCACTGAGTGCTGAGCTTGATGTGGGGCTTGATCCCACAACCCTGAGATCACAACCCCAGTGGAAATCAAGAGCCAGTTGCTTAAGTAACTGAGCCACCCAGGTGCCCCATCCCAGTCACATTTTTAGATGTCTCTTTGTCTTTTCCCTCTGCCTGCTTTCTCCCTAGCTGAGATCACACTGAACAAACCAATTTCATAACCCATGCTTTGACATATGGTGAACAGTTTCATTTCATTATAGAATTCTATGTGTAGCTTAAAATAATTTTTTTTAAAGATTTTATTTATTTGACACAGAGAGAGCGACAGCGAGAGAGGGAACACGAGCAGGGGGAGTGGGAGAGGGAGAAGCAGGCTTCCCACCGAGCAGGGGCCCGATGCGGGGTTCGATCCCAGGGTCCTGGGATCATGACCTGAGCTGAAGGCAGACACTTAACGACTGAGCCACCCAGGTGCCCCTAGCTTAAAATAATTTTTAACAAAAATGGTGCATGCTTTTTATAGAATCTTGAAGAAAATAAAAAAGTGGAAAAACTCCATTTACCACTATTAATATTTTAATGCGTAACTTTCCAGTCATTTTTCTATACACGATCATTATACATATTATATACATATACAATGAAAAAATGGGGTCATACTTAAATGCTCTTTTCTATAACTGGATTTTTATAATTATTTTTACTTATTACTGAGTAACATAAAATGTGGATTGAGAATAAAGAGACACACTACAACAAACATCGCTGGACCTGGCATCTGGTGGGCCCCTCTGCAATTCCATCCCCTGCCTCTCTTCCTCTGAGTGATTCTCTCCCAAATATTGTCTATACTGCACTCTGGCTCGTCTTATAGTTTCACCACGCATATTTGAATCTTCAACAACATATTTTTAGTTTTGTCTGTTTTTGAACCTTATATAAATAGAATCATTATATGCATGGCTTTTTTTCTCTCCACATTACGCTTCTGAGGTTCACCCACGCTCCTGGGTATAGCTGCCGTGCATTTACTTTCATTCCTGGGGACATTTCAGTGTATGGGTATACACCGTGTATCCATGTTTTCATTTGCTTCCTTTTATGTTTGCTAAAGCCAACATCGCTGCCGCGGGTCCTGGCGTTCCAGTGTGAGGGTATTTGTGGGAGGCATCCAGGAGCGGGGCTCTGGGTCTTTGGCTGTGCACGCCTTTACTGTACCCGATGGCAACAGTACTTTTCAAAATGCTAGGACCAGTTCACACTTGCAGCAGCCATGGGACGTGCCGGATGTTCCATAGTCTCGCCAATATTGATACTTCTCAAATTTAACATTTAATGGAATTTGGAGGGAAGGACACAGGAGGAAGGAAGGAACACTTTATTCGTTCCAAACTTAGAATCTAGAACTGGGTACCCTTCGTCAATACGTATTGCTGGTTTGATGAATTCCTTATAATGTTTGCCTAGACCCTGCTCACGGCAGCCACTGAAATCCTCTGAGTGACCGAAGGGGGAAGGGGGAGGGGGAGTAAGACCGAGCCACGTGACCTCTTGAAACATTTAGTAAATAACAGAATTCGAAATGGAAAAGGAATTTACAACCATAACATAGCGCACCTGAGTTGAAAATAAATGTCAGGGGCGCCTGGGTGGCTCAGTCGTTAAGCGTCTGCCTTCGGCTCAGGTCATGATCCCAGGGTCCTGGGATCGAGCCCCGCATCGGGCTCCCTGCTCGGCCGGAAGCCTGCTTCTCCCTCTCCCACTCCCCCTGCTTGTGTTCCCTCTCTCGCTGTGTCTCTCTGTCAAATAAATAAATAAAATCTTTAAAAAAAAAAAAAAAAAGAAAATAAATGTCAAACAGAGCCCTAGAGTATGTCTGGAAGCAGCTTCTGATGTTTCCTGGCTCAGGTCCCGGTGCCCCAATCTGTTCACATCTGTGGCGCTTTTCTGGCTGGTTCCAGACTCCTCTGCGATCGAATTCCAGTTGCGGATGGATTCCTGGACCCACACATTGCTGGGATCAGCACAGACCTTTCCAGTCTCTCAGACGGAGGAAGCCACGGTGAGAGGGAGAAGTATATTAAAAAGGAACAATTTCATAGCAGAATGCTTGTGGGATTCTCTCTCTGTTCTGGGGATCTCAGAGCCAATCTCCTTCAGAGCCACATATACCCCCCAGCCCTCAAGGTCCCTAGACCTTTTTTCATTGCTATGGAAGCTGAGTTCCCCTCCTCTCTCTTCTCTGCATGGAGGTAGCTCGTCCTTGATTCCCTGTGGGCCCTGGGTCAATGCAGAAACACCCCAGGGATCCATGTTCTGCACACCTGGCGGGGCCCACCTGTCTGTGTCTCTGTCCACTCCTCGTCCTGCAGGATCCCTCTCTCTCCCCAGGATGGCAGGAGGACTGGCCCAAACATAGCACCAGGCTGGGAGCATGAGTGGCTGGTCTCTAACAGGACATTTGTGAGGGGCCCAGGGAGAAATGTACAAGAGGCAGCAAGGGTTTATCAATAATCTTTCCAAAGTTTTATTTTCCTGACTTTTTTCTTTTGCTTGTTTTCTGTTTCATTGCTTACCATTCTTATTATTTTCTTCCTTCTACCTCCTTTGGGTTTAATCTGCTCAGTTTTTCCTAGTTTCTGGAGGTGGAGGCGTTATTCATTATTTCACACCTTTCTTCTTTTCGCACAGAAACATTTAAAGCTGTAAATCCTCTTCTCCGTCCTGCTTCATCTTCACAATGCCGATTTTTTATGTATGTTTTCATTACCATTTAGTTCAAAATGTTTTCTTATTTCCCTTGTGATTTCATCTTTGGCACATGAGCAGTTTAGAACTGCATTCTTTATTTCCAAATATTTGGGCATTTTCTATATTTCTTGTTGTTATAGATTTTTTTAAAAGATTTTATTTATTTATTTGAGAGAGAGAGAGAGCACAAGCGGGGGAAGCGGCAGGCAGAGGGAGAAGCAGGTTCCCCGCTGAGCAAGGAGCCCCACGTGGGACTGGATCCCAGCACCCTGGGATCATGACCTGAGCTGAAGGCACTTAACCAACTGAGCCACCCAGGTGCCCCTTGTTATAGATTTCTAATTAAATTCCACTATGCTCAGAGAATATACTCCCACTTCTGTAAACAAACTTCAGGCTTTTTTTTTTCTTAATTAGTTTCAGAGGTAGAATTTAGTGATTCATCAGTTGCAGCTAACACCCAGTGCTCATTACATCACGTGCTCTCCTTAATGTCCATCACCCAGTTACCCCATCCCCCCACCTCCCTCACCTCCAGCAACCCTCAGTTTGTTTCCTAGAGTTCAGCATCTCTTATGGTTTGCCTCCCTCTCAATTTTCATCTTATTTTATTTTTCCTTCCCTTCCCTTATGTTCATCTGTTTTGTTTCTTAAATTCCACGTATGAGTGAAATCATATGGTATTTGTCTTCCTCTGACTGAGTTCACTTAACATAATACCCTCTGGTTCCATCCACGTCATTGCAAATGGTAAGATTTCATTTTTTTTGATGGCTATATTCCGTTGTGTGTGTGTGTGTGTGTGTGTGTGTGTGTATGACATTTTCTTTATCCATTCATCTGTCAGTGGACATTTAGGCTCTTTCCATAGTTTGGCTATTGTGGACTTTGCTGCTATAAACATTGGGGTGCAGGTGCCCCTTCGAATCACTATGTGTGTATCTTTTGGGTAAATGCCTAGTAGTGCAATTGCTGGGTCGTAGGGTAGCTCTATTTTCAACTTTTTGAGGAACCTCCATACTGTTTTCCAGAGTGGTTGCACCAGCTTGCATTCCCACCAACAGTGTAGGAGGGTTCCCCTTTCTCCGCATCCTCACCAACATCTGTCATTTCCTGACTTGTTAATTTTAGCCATTCTGACTGGTGTGAGGTGGTATCTCATTGTGGCTTTGATTTGGATTTCCTTGATTCAGGCCTTTTTCAAAGTAAAGTGCCATATGTATTGTATTTATGTTAACTATTTAACATGTGTAAAACTGTGCTTTTACTCTGTTCCTATTTCTTTTTTGTGTGTGTTTCAGTGTTGTGCCCCAGCTCCGTCTTCCCCAAGCCCTGTGGTTTTTATTGCATGATTTTGCAGTGTGCAATTGTTTTCTAAGAATGCACATGTCATGGTCTTGCAGAACTAACTGTACCGCAATTTGTTTATCCACTCACTGCTTGATGGACATTTGTGTTCTATTTTGAAAGACGTTTGGGATATATATATATTATATATATATTTGTTTTTTTTGTTTTTTTTTTAAGATTTTATTTATTTATTTTGACAGAGAGAGGCACAGCAAGAGAGGGAACACAAGCAGGGGCAGTGGGAGAGGGAGAAGCAGGCTTCCCGCGGAGCAGGGAGCCCGATGCGGGGCTCGATCCCAGGACCCCGGGATCATGACCTGAGCCGAAGGCAGACGCTTAACGACTGAGCCACCCAGGCGCCCCTGTTTGTTTGTTTTTAGGCTCCTTGCCCAACCTGGGGCTTGAACTCAGGACCCTGAGATCAAGAGTCACATGCTCTATCAAGCTGAGCCAGCCAGGTGCCCCCATTTGGGGATATTTTAAATAAAACTGTTATAAAGACTGTGTACAAGTCTTTGGACATAGAGATGAAAATTGTGGGAAATCAGAGGAGCAAATGTAAAGGTCCTGAGCTTGTGGGTAGAGCCTTGACCATGTCTTCATACAGGAGAACTTGGTGAGGAGCTCACTTTTCATTTGCACGCCAAGCTCTCTGGCTACCTGTTGTATTCAGTGCCACCAAGACCTGGCTCTTTCTTTCTAGATCCCTCAGATTCAGCTCCAGGTTCATGATGGACCCAGGCATCACTGGGGTTGGCATAGACCAATTGGTCTCTTTTAGTCAAGCTAAATGGATGGAGAAGACAGAAGGATTCAGGAGGACATAGACAGCAGGGAAATTTCTGGGCCCACAGTGGCCCTTCCTTCCCTCTTTCTGACTTGACATCTCAGGGTCTATCATTTTCTCAGCAATCAGCTCTTATACTTGAAGGCCCCCAATTTCCTTGACAGTTTCATGGGGATCTCCTCCTAACAGCTTCTCTTCTGCTGTCACTTCCTTCCCCCTCTTCTGCACTTGGCCAGCTTCTTCTGGCTCCTTCCTGGCCCCGGACTAGCTCAGAAAAGAGCTGAGGGTCTCTTCTGTACTTGTGATGGGCCAGAGATCTGGGTATCCCCAGGATGGTGTCCAGTCTACCTCCCTATACCAATGGGGGCTGCTCTTTCCCCCAGGGCTTCCCCAGTTTCTCACCAGGAGTGAGTAGGAGGAGTGCCCTTACATGTCACTGAGCTTAGAGCACTGGCTGTCAGTTTCATAAGAGTCTGCTACAAAATCTTGAGGGATCCTCTGGTGGGTGTAAGAGAAGTAGCAGGAGGCTGGAGAGTTAACACCAACTGTAGAAGAAGGCACAGCATGAGACTGAGTCATTTAAAAGCCAAAGAAGATCAACTTCTTCTCCTTTATGCTAATCCCAAGAAAGGTCAAAAGGAACTAGAAAGTCATAGTATTTCTTAAAGTTGGGGAACACAGATGAACTGGGGCATGTGCTTTTTTCCCTAGAAATTCCCATGTCTATCTCTCCATTTTGGTTTTTATTCTTTAAGAAACTTAAAATGTCTTATCTGGCCTTCTGCCTTTTTTAGGAGGAAAATTCATCTAGCCCAAGATGTTGCAATAGAACAGAGATCAAACTGGGATATCTCTTATGTCACCAAAACAACAGGGCTTTTGAGAATAGCTGACATGAATCTAAACTTACCTGCACCGATGGGAAGTGAATAGACCTGGAGTATGCCTCTTGCCAGCTGTTATTCAGTGAATTTGGCCTCAATTATTTTATCTATAAAGTGGAACTTACCTCCTCTGCTCTCTATCCTCTCTCTCCGAACTACTTGATAGAATATGATAGACTGGACCCTTTTGAAAGAGAGACCAGGGTTCAAATCCCCATGTTGAGTGCTCTATTTTCACTCGAGTGATCTTTGTCATCAGGACATTTTTGAGTGTGACATCTGAAAAAGCCAGAAGGGATGGTAGACTGACATGGTATTGAGGTCATCATGGTGAGTCTTGAATGCCTCCATGATGCTGGGTGGGCAGGAGATTCTGAGATCAAGCATTGGCACAGCTAAGACAAGACTTGGGTACTTGCAGCTGGCACCAGGTTCAAGCCATTACCCCTTCTCTTTATAGAAAGCCCCATGGCATTGGAGGATGGAAACTGGGGGTGATGGGCAGCGAAGATTTTAATGATAATGTTGGTGTCATGCTGTGAGTTGCTCAGCTCAGGGTTTGTCAACACCCTCTGCTTAACACAGCTCTTCAAATGTAGCTCAATTTCTCCATCAGTTGGGGGCACATCTCAGAAAATTGTTTGCTAATTCATTGAGATTATTCTAAAGAAATTACTTCTGTAGTTAGTGCATGGCCAGGAGTTGGTATCACCACAGGCCTCCTTGCAAAGACAGATATATCGGTGAACTGTGGGCTGACTGTTTCTCTCCCATAGAGCAGAAGGTGCTGATGCTATTTTACAACTGCTCTGACCACACAAATGTGATATAAATTATGATGTCACAAGCCGTCCTATCATAAATAACCCTCACCTCTGCACTGGAAGGTCCGTTTCTAGGATGGCTTCCTCAGTCACATGTCTGGTACCTGGGTTGGGTTGGTTGAAAGATAGAGTCAACTTGGACTGTCAACAGGAGCTGTCTACATGTGGCCCTTCCAGGCTGGCAGTCTTAGGGCTCCAAGATGACTGTTCCTGGTGAACAAGGTGGAAGGTGCGTGGCCCTCCACGACCTAGCCACAGAAGTCATGTTGCATCTCCTCCACTGTAATGGAAGCAGTCACAAGCCTGTCCAGACTCAAGGACGGGGGAACTAGAGCCCACCTCTCATGAGAGGAATGTCAGAGAAATTGTGGTTACGTTTTAAAACCTCTATGATATCATTTTACCTGTAAATATTTGTATTAGTTTCTTATTGCTGCTGTAACAAATTACCACAAGCTCAGTCACTCAAAACAACACATTTATTTTTGTATAGTTCTGGAGGTCAGAAGTCCTGAAATGGGTCTCAATGGGTTAAAACCAAGGTGTCTGCAGGGCTGCATTCCTTTTTGGGGGCTCTACGGGAGAATCCATTTTCTTGTCTTTTTTGGCTTCTAGAAGGTGCCCACATTCCTTGAATATAGCCAACAATGGCTGCTCAAGTCTTTCTCACATTGCGTCACTCTGACACTGACCTTCCTGCCTCCCTTATAAGGATCCCTGGGATTACGTTGGGCCCACTCAGATAATCCAGGGTAATCTCCCCATCTCAGAGTCAGTGGATAGCAATCTTGATTCCTCCAGACTTCGTAACATAACATGTTCACAACTTCCAGGGATTAAGACATGGACATCTTTGTGGGGGCGGGGGGAAGGTGACATTATTTTACCTACCTCAATATTTTAGTCTGTAACTTTAAAAATAAGGATTAAAAAACCCACAGTCAACAATACCACTGCTTATTTGTGGTCTGTGTATCCTCTTCATTGAAATGTTCCTTCGTGCCTCTTGCCCATTTTCTAATTGGACTGTTTGTTTGTTACTGTTGAGTTTTCAGAGTTCTTTACATATTTCAAATATAAGTCCTTTGCCAAATCTGTGGTTTGCAGATATTTTCTCTCATTCTTTAGCTTGTCTTTCACCTTGTTGACAGGGTCTTTGGAAAAGCAAAACTATAAAGTTTCAAGGAAGTCCAATTTATGAGAATTTCCTTTTATGGATTGTACTTTTGGTGTCAAACGTAAAAACTCTTTGCCTAGTCTTAAGTCCTGAAGATTTTCTCCTATTTTTTTTTCCTAAAAGCTTTATAGCTTTATGTTTTACATTTAGGTCCATGATCCATTTTGAGTTAATTTTTTGCATAAGGTGTTAGTTGAGGTCAAGGTCATGTTCTTTGGTCTACAGATGTTCAGTTGTTCCAGCACCATTTGTTAAAAGGCTATACTTCCTCCATTATTTCTTCTATAAACATTTGACAGAGCTTGCTTATGGAACCAGCTAGGTAGGAAGATTTTTTTCCCCCAAAGGATTTTAATTACTGATTTAATTCATTAATACAAATAGGACCATTCGTATTTTCCATATCTCCTTGTTTCATAGTCTTCTTGTATCAGTCAATTATATATCTGAGAAGGGAGGAAAGGAACAGGAAAATTTAGCAAGCATGTGCCAGCCTGAGCTGGGGAAGTACCCTGGGTTTGGAATCTGAGGGTGCTTGATCAAGCAACCTGGAACACAAGACTGGATAAGGGGGAGCTTATTGACTTGGGAGTACTTTTTCTGGGTACAGGTTATAACTACCTGGCAAGGATCCCAAGGGTTGGTAAAAATTTGCTGCCAGGAAAGCTCTAGAAGCCTGGAGAAAGCAATGGATCATGCTAAGTGAAGTTAAAATACCTGACTTGCCATGACAGATGGAGGAGAAAGGGATGAAGAGGTTCATGGAAGTGAGCATGCTGGAAAGGATATATTGTGTGGGGTTGGAAGACCCACCAGATTATGTTCCATGGGAAATCCCAGAGAACATACTATTTACCAAAGCCATCAGGACTCACTGGTGAGAGGGACACCAGCATCTCTAAAAAGTTCAGTGGTATCTCTCCTCTGTAGGTTAGGGCTGATGGTAGGAGGGGCTGGCATTACACTTGGCCCTTTGATAGTAACAGGGATGATGTCTTCCCTCTTTGAATCTTCAAAATCATACCTTTCATCAGTTTTGTAAAAATTTTAGCCATTTATCTCTTCAGATGCATCTGTCTTGTCCTCTCATTTTGGGACTCCGGTTAACCAGATGACAGACACATTTTCATATTCTCTCTTTTGTATTTTCTATTCTTCTGTTTCTCCTTGCTTCATTTTGATATGTTTTAACTTTACCAACATTTCTTCTGTTGTGTTTAATCTGCTCTGAATTTTTATTTCAGTTATTGAATTTTTCAGTTCTGAATTTATTTTTGACTTTTACAAATCTGCTTTGATACTCATTGCAGTTTTTAGTGCCTTGCCAAAAAGTTCAAGCTTTGTTTGTCAAACATTTGTTGCATTAACTGGGATCGTGTTTTAAAAAATGTCAGAGTTTGAGGGGCGCCTGGGTGGCTCAGTCGGTTGGGCGTCTGCCTTTGGCTCGGGTCGTGGTCCCAGGGTCCTGGGATCGAGCCCAGCATCGGGCTCTCTGCTCCGCAGGCACCCTGCTTCTCTCTCTCTCCCTCTGCCTGTTGCTCCCCCTGCTTATGCCATCTCTCTCTGTCAAATGAATGAATAAAATCTTAAAAAAAAAAAAATTCAGTGTTTGAGATTTTTTAGACCATGCAGGTGTCTGAAGCTGGCCCCCAGTCTGTTCAGGGGCTGGTTCATTTTTAATTTACTTTTATTTCCAAGGCATCAACCCAAAAAGTGGATTGTTTCCTAAGGTCCCTTCCTTGGGGCTGTCAGCCCTGGACTTTCAGTTTTCCTCCAGCCCATCCATGCCGTGAAAAGTTCAGATTACCTCCCCAGCAGCCTCTTCTGAATTGCAAACATTTTAGAAGAGGTCTCAAATGCCAGGCTCACATCCATGGATTTCTTTTTTCTTTTTCTTTTTTTTTTTTTTTTAAGATTGTTATTTATCTATTTGACAGAGAGAGAGAGAGAGAGACAGCTAGAGAAGGAGCACAAGCGGGGGGGGGGGTGGGAGAGGGAGAAGCAGGCTTCCCGTGGAGCAGGGAGCCCTATGCGGGGCTCCATCACAGGACCCCGGGATCATGACCTGAGCCAAAGGCAGACACTTAACCCACTGAGCCACCCAGGCGCCCCCCGCCCCATTTTTTTTTTTTCACATCCATGGATTTCTGTTTTTCTGGGCTCTTAGACCAACAATTCCTTACTCCTTGCTTGCCTAGTGTAGACTCTCGTATCAGGGAATTGTGTATTCCTAGTAAATCTGTTTCAGGTAGAACATGGGCACATTGAGAGACTGTTCCCTAGTGGTTAATTAAGAGTGTGGGACTTGCTCTGGTCTGCAGGTTTGACTCCAACATTACTAGCTGTGTGACCTCAGGCGAGTTTCTTAACCGTACTGAGATTCTGTTTCCTCATGTCAAAGGGACATAAGCAGTATATACAACACAATGATATTTTGGAGGCTAGACAATGCACATCAATTCCCTGGTGCAGGCTGTCGCTCATAGTAAATCCTCGAGAACTGTTAGCCTTTATTCTTAAAAAAGCTGAACTCATGAAAATGCATAAACATGCATGATAGAATGCCTTGCCTTATTTTTTAAAATTTTTATTATTATGTTAATCCCCATACATTACATCATTAGTTTTTGATGTAGTGTTCCATGATTCATTGTTTGTGCATAACACCCAGTGCTCCATGCAGAACGTGCCCTCTTTAATACCCATCACCAGGCTAACCCATCCTCCCACCCCCCTCCCCTCTAGAACCCTCAGTTTGTTTTTCAGAGTCCATCGTCTCTCAGGGTTCGTCTCCCCCTCCGATTTCCCCCCCTTCAGAATGCCTTGCTTTATTGTTCATTTAAGTGGTGGATTTCCCGGGTGCATATAAATTTGCATTTGTTTTGAATACTTTGCTTATTCTTCAGCCTATGAGGACTGCATCACCAGCATAAAGCCTGGTATCATTAGAATGACACTCATCCTTTTTCTCTTGTCTTCCCTTCCTACTCAGATGCCCCTAATCATTCCCTCTCATTCTTTCCAACCAATGAAACTGCTTTGTCAGGGAAACCAAAGCAAACCAAAGAATAGACAAAACTCCAAGTTTCACTTAAGAGAACAAAAAGAGTCTTTATTATTCTGACATGCATAACAAAATGAAGGGCTCATAAAAACTCAATATGCATCTGTTGATGGATTTGGCCCAATGTCTACCCAGAGATAGGAGCAGTCTTTCACTATCACCCTCAATATGGCAACCACTGTATGATTGACTGGGAAGGGACTTAGGGATAAGAGGGTGTCACATAAGAGAAGAACACCAAATAATAAAACAATTTATAATATTTAAATAGCTTGACTAAATTAGATTTCAGTATGTGGTTAGGAGTAGAGAGAGGGAATTTCTGGAGTTGTAGAGACAGTTCTCTGGTTCAGGTCCCTGCTACTCAATCTACCCATACCTCTAATGGGTTCCTTCTGGACCACTTGGATTCTCTCCAGGTCCCTGATGTATTCCTGGACCCAGGCACTGCTGGGGTTGGCACAGAAATACTGGCCCTGTTTGGTGACAAAGCTGTGGAGAAGGCAGAAGTATTATATAGAGAATGAGTAAGGATATTCTTGACCGCTTGTGGCCCCTTCGTCTTTATCCCTGTGGGCAGCTTAGGGCTGGTCCACCTTATCAAGGCATCATTTCCCAAACCTCAGGGACTCCTGGTTCTTCCCTGAGTGATTTATGGCGATAACCTCGGCCACTTCCTTTCTGCTGTCTCTTTCTTCCTTCTCTTCCCTCTACTTCTGGGCACATGCTCCCTGGCTTCCTGCGCGCCCATCCCATGTCAGGAAAGAGCTCAGTGGTCTCTCTCTGTGTCCTGCATGCACAAAAGGCCCCCAGAGGGCCAGGCCTTCTCAGGACAGCTCCTTATCCACCAGCTGGAGCATCCCTGCTCAGACTCCTGTGGACACTCCCAACCCCCGTGTCCTGTGTTTCCCCAGGGTTGGGCAGGAAGAATGACACCTGACACCATGTTTGGGGAACTGGCCACTGGTCTTAAAATAGGCAACCAGAAGGTTGTGGGGGACCTGCAGGGATGTGTAGGCAAAGCAGCAGGGGGATGTGGTGTAAACTTTATCTGTGAGGGAGCAAGAACAGTAGAAGTTGCTCAGGAGCATAGGCAAGCCCGAGAGGGTCTGGAAGAAGTGGAGAGAGATAGCATAGCTCAGAGTTGAGGCTTAGGAGGAAAAGGAAACTGGAAATAATTTGGCTTTTTTGTTTATTTGTTTGTTTCTTGTGATTTCCCTAGTCTTGTCTCTGGTTTTGTCTATTTTGGGCTCTGTCTTACTCTACAAGGAACCAGCCTATAGAGAGTCAACTCCCTTCTCCTAACTTCCTTTGGGGACTTTTTTTTTTTTTTTCCGAATCCATTAAATCATACAGATACTGAGTGAGTGTAGGAACAATTTTATAACTCTTCTAAAACTTACCAGCAGCAATAGGATCCGAATAGAAGATCTAGATTCTACCGCATATTAATAACCCAATAAACTAGGCTGCAGTGATCTCATCTGAAAAATAAGATCAAACCTCTCCTAATTCCCATTCCACAGCCCAGATCAATAAGCTCCTTTTGAACCCTCTTGAAGAAAATAGTCGTGTCACTTTGAAAGCCCACTTGGGGCTCTCTAATTTCACATGGGGGTTCTCAGGCCACAGCAGTAGGAAGATGGGGACTGACTTCTGGCCAGAGTGTGGGAGCAACTGTTGAAGGCAAGTGGACAACAGACTGACCTTGTGCATAGGAGCAGAGGGTCATGGTGCACAGGAGGGCAAAGATGGCAGCCATAAGGCCCCTCATGATGCTGGACAGGTGGATGAGTGTGGGCAGAGCTGAGGTGGGGCTTGGGAACTCACTACTGCTGGACTCCTGGGATCTGAGCTATCTCACGTCCTTTTATTAGGCAGCCCTGCGGCCATGGGAACATAGAAATTAGAGGTGCCTAAGCAAGAAATTTAAGTATGGTGTTGTCATGTGAGTTGTACAACCCAGGGTTGCCTGTAGTTAGAAGAGAAGTTCAGGGTGCACACCAGAAAGTTTCAATTGTTAATTTGATTGGGGTGCTTGAGAAGAAGTAATTTCTCCAGATGGGTGACGAGCCTCCTTCCGCAAAGCAGAGTGCTCTGATGGACTTCCACAGTAATTCTGACCGTATAAATGTGACAGGGGTAATCATGTCATTCGGTCTCAAGCAGAGTAGAAACCAAGCTTATACTATGTATATACATATACATGTACAACTACATCCTAAGGAAAGAAGAGAATTGGAAAGCCTGGAGGCACAAGAATTGTAAAAATAAGGATTAGCTTTCCAGGAATTGGTCTATTTATCAAATATTCATCATAGATCTATAATGAAGTCCGGATCTAATCCTGGATGAAGGTCAGCAGCCTTACAAATGTCCATACTCTTTCAACCAGAGGTGACTTCTCAGAATCTATCCTATGGAAATGAACTCACAAATGGGAAGAACTTTAGGGACCATGTTATTTGGCGCATCTTATCTACAATCAAATAATTGACCCCAAGCTACATACTCTACAGTATTGGAATAATAAAGTTAATCCACGGATGGACCACTTAAACACATAGAATGACATGAAAATACTTGATTTTTACTATTAAATATTAAAAGGATAGATGCAAAATGTCAAATGTAGTTTTATTTCAAAAATCCTAGGAAGGAAAAAAAATCCAGAAAGAAAACCCTCTGCCTCTGCCTATCTGCTCCTCAGCCCATGTCCCATGGGTTGTCTCTCTTCTACATGACCCGCTTCTCTCTGGGAGGGAGGAATGATTCTGATGTTAAACAAGGAGAGGGATGCTGGCTGCCGGTGTCACCGTGAATATCAACAAATCCGGGACGGATCTGGAGGGAAAGAAGAGAAACAGTAGGAGCAGTGTGGTGTCTACCCTCAGTGTGAGGAAGCAGCAAACAAGCGTCTGAGAAAACGCGAGTTAACTTCTCCCATCCTCTGAGGGGCCTGGGGGGCAGTTTACAGAGCTGTCACTGCTCAGAGCTGCAGAGTAAGGCGCACAAGGAACCAAAGGAGCCAACCATTTCTTGTTGATCTTGAATTTTTGTTTTGAATCTCTGTCTTAGTCTCTAGCTCCCTCTTGAGGAAGTCTGACTATTGGAACCATGGGCCCTCTTTCCACCTCTTTCAGGGAAACTTCGTCTGGTCTACAGAGATATTTCCCAGAAGACCTCATCTTCTGTAAGTCACCCAAAACGTGGAGCTCCTTGGGAGAATTGAGGGAAATCTGCCATTTGGCTCATCCTAGGAGCCAAATAGACCGGGCATCTGCATCTTGTTAGAGACTGAGTTAGGCCTCAATTTTCTCAGCTACACATGGGTCCTGGTCTTCCTCTGCCGCTCAGACCCAGAGACTAGGATAGATAAAACTCCTTGGGAAACAGCCTAGAACATTTTGAAACCTTCTGTGAAGTTCTTTGCTTTCATTTAGGGACTCTCCAGCTATAGGAAAGTGATATGGTTTAGGCATCTATCCAGAGCATTGCGACACAACTTTAACAGCAAGAAAGGATAAGGGTTGAGAGTCTTGTGGTGTGGACAAGACCGTGAACTGAGAGCCGTGTGAGGAGATGGTCAACCAGGGCAGCTGTGGAGACCTTAACAAAGTTGCACTTGGAGGAGTGTGGGCAAAGCCAAGTCAGGACTGGACACTCACTGCTGCCTATATCCTTCTGGGGTCCCAGCCATGTCCTTGTCCTTTTACAGGCAACTCTGGAGCATGGGGAGCCAATGACTGGGGATGGCCAGAAGCTGCTGTGTGGTATCATGTTATGAGTCACATATGTTGGGGTACCTGAGGTCGCACATGGACGTTCAGGGTACACAAGAATAACTGAGTTGCTTACTTGTTGGGACTCACTGTGTGGGAACGTTGTGGACAGTGACAGGAGGTGAGGTGATGTTTGTGTTAGAGCTCTAAGGGCATGGAGAGATCTACAGATTAACGATTCCTCCCACAGAGCAGATGTAAGTTCTGCTACAGCTCTTCCGACCGCATAGGCTGACATCCGTGGTGATGCTTCAGCATCCTGGGCACACGGGTCACACTTAAACCACACCCTGGGTGAAAAGGACCATGACATCATGTTGATCAGAGTGTTTCTAAGGAAATGATTACCAGTGAGGGGGAAACCAGGAGTTGTCACCAGGGGACCAGGCTAAGCTGGTTCCTTCTACCAGAACAGATCTATGAACTGCACCATTCTCTTTCCCATCCGCAAAGCAGACACGTCTAATGTTCTCCACTGGTGTTTTGGCTACACAGATGTGACGTATATAATGATGCCCCTGAGGCTTGAGTAGCCCGATCTATGTTGGATCTAGACCCAGACGGACAGAATCGAATTGGGGAACTCCAGACCCCAAGCATGACAAGAGTGACAAAACCCGCTTTTTAATCACTGTTTCATTCACCAAACATTCACAAGTCTCTATCATATGCCATCACTGGGTTTGACAATAGGGAATAAAAACACATATTGCATATGGGGTATCTATATAAATCGGGAGCCTTAAGTGTCCCTGCTTTTTGGCCCTGAAAGTCAACAGCTAGGAAAATATCCGATAGAAATAACCTCATGTATGGAGAACATTTTATGGATGTAGATGTTTGGTACAGTTTATTTATAAAACAATTAAAAACTAAATTAAAAACTGGAACTAGTCCAAATGTAATAGCGTAATGGTCTGTAATCATTGAGCTGTAATCAATGAGTTGTAATAGTGCATGATCATATTGATGCACTAGGCTTATGGTTGAGTAAATTAGGCAGCTCTTAAAAATACTGGAACGATCTGGGAAAGTCTTACAATATTAAGTATAAATAACAAAAATACAAAATTACATTCATATCATGATTACAATAATGCCCCTCACCCCCCAGACATACAGTAAAAAGAAGTGAGAAAGCAGGTAAGCAAACAGAACTATCATAGGCCTAGAAAAAAATGCACTTGAGAGAAATAAACCAAAATGTTAATAGTGGCTAGTTTTGGGTAATAACATTTTTCCTACCTTCGAGGAAAGAAATTTTACTCAAATTATGCCTCAGAATTCATATATGCCACAATAAGACAGGAAGAATGTAGAGGTAAACCACCCACATCCTTATACTGGCACTTGCTCTGCTGTTTACCTAGCTTTCAGAAATAAAGTAAGTTTTAATCTTTTCTATTTTATATATTTTTGAATTAGCTTTTGCTGGGGCACCTGGCTGGCTCAGTTGGAAGAGCATGCGGCTCTTGATCTCGGTATCATGAGTTCAAACTCCACGTTGGGTGTAGAGATTACTTAAAAATAAAATCTTTAAAATAAAATTAGCTTTTGCTACTTTTGGGGGGTGATCTATAGTTCACATTACAAATCAAGAAAAAAAAACCCAATTTGAATTAAAAACACTAGTAATGTTGCTTTTTCTCTACTCCTATGAGACTCCCTTAGAAGCCTGTGGAGAAGACTTTGTGAAGACCTGATGCCTGAGCAGTAGCAACCATTTTGTAACCATGAAGTGACAACCTCCTTTCCCCCAGAGAAAAGCCAACAAAATGTTGGGGGAAAGGGAAACATTTTAAGAAAAGAGTTCCTGATGATGTCATTGAACTGCCAGACAAACTTTGGAAATGCCATCTTGATTTTATAATAAGAACACAGGAAATGTTCTAGGGTTTTTGAGGAACAAGGACTTCCTTTGAACATTTCTTCACTTTCTCAGTTTTTAAGGGCTAATTATTATCATAAGACATGAATATATCATAAATGATTTAATTGTATTAATTTTAATTTATTACTTTTATTTTTTTTTTGCTTTTTAAAAAAATTACTTCTTTTTTAAAAAATCTTCTTCTTATTTTTTTTTTTTTTTAAAGATTTTTTTTATTTATTTGAGAGAGAGAGAATGAGAGAGCAAACACATGAGAGGGGGGAGGGTCAGAGGGAGAAGCAGACTCCCTGCCGAGCAGGGAGCCTGATGCGGGACTCGATCCAGGGACTCCAGGATCATGACCTGAGCCGAAGGCAGTCGCTTAACCAACTGAGCCACCCAGGCGCCCTTCTTCTTCTTATTTTTTAAAGTAGGCTCCACGTCCAGCGTGGAGCCCAACACAGGGCTGGAACTCACGGTCCTGAGATCATGACCTGAGCTGAGATCAAGTCTAACGCTTGACCAACCGAGCCACCCAGACACCCTGTAGGTCCTTTTTAAATTGTTACAAATAAGCTGTGACAAACACCATTATGCATACAGTTTTCTTCATTTTTCTATTTCTATGCAGAAGACAGATCTTTGGCAGAGTACTTTGCTGGTCAAAGGGTAACAACAGTTTAAGGCTCATCATTCACATTAGCCGCCGCCCCCCCCCACCCCGTTAGCCCAACTAACCCAGGGACGAGCTCTTTTGTGGGGGTCTCAGCCTTCTGATAGTGATGCTATGAGCTCAAAATGCTGGGCTACGTAGCTACTGCTGGTGGTGAGCTCCCCAGACATCTCCCCGAAAGGAGCCAAGGTTGTGGCCCGATGGGCCTTTGTGGTTCTTATTATGATTGTGAGGCTCGCACCACAGCAGCAACCGTCAGGGAAATTTTAAAATACAAGGTTTATTACTCACAGGGGTACACAGCATGCCCGCCCCCTCCCCAGTGAGGTCACTGGTAAAGAGAGAGGGAGAGCATAGACCTGGGGTTCTGTCTTTATTGGGGTTAAGGGTGGGGTGCCCGGCGCTTTGTGGGTTCCCTATTGGTAAATGTAAAGCCTAAGCGCAGGAATTAGAGTGCAGGAAGGGAAAAGCAGGGTTGCTCAAGTGGCCAGCTGTCTAATTTATGGGCAGGGCAGCCTGGCTCTTTAAATGGCAATATGCCCTTGGCACGGAGGCCTCGGCAGTCCAGAGCTGACATTACAATCAGCAGGGCTCATTGCCAGGCACCGCCACTCCCCGGCCGACTGCAGAGACCTGTGCGTGTTTGATGACGGAGCGGAAGTCTGCAAGGCCAGCCTCCGCCCTGCCCCGCGAGGAGCTGAGGCTTCCCCAGTTCTGCTGTCTCCAGCCGGGGTGTGTTCTAGCTTGGGGTGTGCTCCTCCAGACTCCATGGCATTATCATCTGTGTCACCTGATGCCATCTGAACAGCTGGGGTGCACGGCAGGAGGCTCTGTGGCAGAAATGCTTGATCTCCGGATCTGCTCTTGTGAGAAGGCACCTGCTAACCAGGTCACACCAGCATCTCACCTCCTCTCGCTATAGAAACCATTTCCCCCTCAAGAGGCAACCGAACCACGGTTGCAAATAGCCTGAACTTTTGTGGCGACCAGAGCTCTCCTGCCTTAGGCGACTCACAGCATGACACCAACACCAGTGATTTTAAATATCCCCCCTTGGTTTCCTCAACTTTCTGTCTTCTAATGCCCCGAGGCTGCCTATAAAGAGAAAGACAGGGTTTAGACCCCAGAAGGAGGCAGCAGCTGCAGGTCTCCCGTCCCAGCTCTGCTTGGCCACCGCTCGAGTTCACACTCTCTGCTGCCCAGTGCCATGGAGGTCCCCGCCGCTGTCTCAGCCGTCCTGCTTCTCACCGCGACACTCTGTTCCCAGACCTACTCTTCCTCATGGGAGTCTGTCCTCCCTTCCTCCTTTTGCCCCTGTCCTCCCACTCTCTGGCCCTAGCTTGGACCCCAGGGCCAAAGTCTTGTGCCTGAGCCCCTCTAAGTAGAGAACTTCAGAGAGATTTCCGAGACTATTTGCTGAGGAGGAGTTTCTTTCCCATAGTGTTTTAGCCATTCTGTTGTCCAGCTCTGCGAGAGAGTGGGAGGAAGTCCCATTCTAAGGATGGAAAAATGGACGCCCATAGCCGTATCTGAGGTGAGGGCTGGAGGCTTACAGTGGCCAGAGTTAACAAATAAAAATACAGAATGAACGATTTTTTAATATAAGTATGTCCCAGGCAATATTTGGGATATATTTACAAAAAATCATTTGGTGTGTGTCTGAAATTCAAATTTAACGGAATCCTGTATTTTATCCGGGAATCCCACTTAGGGTGAAGACTTTTATAGAGGCTGGCTATTGCCTGTTGGAGTGGGTGCCTAAGGATTTGTTTTTCAACCTTGAATTCACGTTAGAATCCCTTGGGAAAGTTTTTAGAAACTCCAATACCTGGACCTCACCTCCAAAGTTATGCAGTTAGTTCAGGTTTAGTCAGGTGGGGACTGGGCGTCAGTAATTTTGAAACTCCCAAGGTGATGTAATGCACAGGCAGTTTGAAAACCACCGTTGGGTGTAGTCAGGCTATTCTGGCCAGACTTCGGGTTTCAGTGCAGCTCCTTTCTCATTTTTCAAGGCTTTTGATCTGTTTTTGGTCACTTCCATTGGATGGTTAATTAGAAGCAGAAAACCTGTCGGCTAATGCCACTTCTAGAAGTGGGTTCAGAACGCCTCTCTCACAGCACAGTGCTGAAGCCCTGGTCGTGCTGGTCATCCCTTTCACAGTCACATCCCCTCCCCCAGGCCACTGACTGCTGTCCCCTCACTGCCCTCTGCTGCTGAAATGATGCCATGGGCGCAGGGGTCCTTGGGATCAGCTCCCAGCCTCTGGCTGCATCCCAGCTGTGATGCAAGAAGGCGGTTTTGTCCACAAGATAAATATTTAAAATGGGGCGGGGCGAGGTCTGCGGAGAGGGTGGATCCGGCTGTTTCTGGACCCCACTTTTTCGTCCTTCCTCGTCTCCCATCTTCCCATTTCTGCTCATACTAACGTCACCTTGCCGTGGAGAGTTCTGCTTTTCCAGTCTGCAAGCTCCAGGTCACTGGTGTGCAAACCAGCTTGGTGCGTGGGCAGCAAGTAAAAAAGGGCTTTTCTTTTTTTTTTTTTTTATAAATTTTTTTTATTGTTATGTTAATCCCCATACATTACATCATTAGTTTTAGATATAGTGTTCCATGATTCATTGTTTGTGCATAACACCCAGTGCTCCATGCAGAACGTGCCCTCCTCAATACCCATCACCAGGCTAACCCATCCTCCCACCCCCCTCCCCTCTAGAACCCTCAGTTTGTTTTTCAGAGTCCATTGTCTCTCATAGTTCTTCTCCCCCTCCGATTTCCCCCCCTTCATTCTTCCCCTCCTGCTACATTCTTCTTCTTCTTTTTTTCTTTCTTAACATATATTGCATTATTTGTTTCAGAGGTACAGATCTGAGATTCAACAGTCTTGCACAATTCACAGCGCTTACCAGAACACATACCCTCCCCAGTGTCCATCACCCAGTCACCCCATCCCTCCCACCCCCCCCCCACTCCAGCAACCCTCAGTTTGTTTCCTGAGATTAAGAATTCCTCATATCAGTGAGGTCATATGATACATGTAAAAAGGGCTTTTCTTAAGGAAACTGTTTTTTCCCCTCTCTGCTATCAGACAAGCCAATTTCAAAGTGAGCTAGTCTCTTTCTTAATGGGCCTTACTGATTTATGCAAGAATTAGTCAGTTTCCAACATCTTGAATTTTCTTCTTTGATGCAACCTTGCTAGGCAGATGGCCATACTAAGGATACAGAACAGGCCAGGAAGGGCACCAGCTGTTGTACTAGGAGGAGGTGTCCTCACTGACTTTGACCTCAGCTTCTGCCCTCGGTCAGTTACACTTGGTGGGGCGTGCTACTTACAACACTGCGGGGAGACTTTGAGATATAGTACCAGAAAAGCTGACGCAAGCTGACTTAAGGGGTAAAGGGAACCTGTTAGCTCACATAACGGAAGCTTCAAGAAGTAGATTAGCTTCACGCAAAGCTTGATCCAAAGCTTTGGATCCTTGGTCCTCAAGTATGATGATAAACCATGGTTCCTTCTGAATTTCTGATTTCCCTCCAATTTGAGGGCTTCATCCTAGGACATCCCACTGTAAAGTGAGTCACTTTGCTAGTAGGCACCTTCCAGGTTTTACAAGTTACCCCCTTGAGACCCCTTCATTGGGCTTCAAGAGGAGGAGAGGTAATGACCTTACCTCCATGAACGTGGAGCCTACTAGGCTGGCCTCTCTCCTTCCTCTCTCTCTCTTTCTCTGTCACTCTCTCCTGAGAGTTAGCAACTATTATTGCTCATCAGGGAACTTTGTAGACAGAGGACCTGAGGGAAAGACAGAGAATAAGACAGAGAGAGAGAGACATTGAGAGAGAGAGAGAGAGAGGAGGGAAGGGGATAGGGGAGAAAAAAGGGTATTGGGAGGCAGATGTGTTCCTACCACATGGACTGAGTTTCCCACTGGATTCCTAGAAATAAGATAGCTGGATTGAAGAGTATGTACATTTAAAATTTTGATAGGAACTGTGTTATTGCTCTCTACAAACCCCAACTATCAAAATTCCACTTTTTGGTACTAAAAAATAGTTTTAAACAAAAGGAAATATGCCTTATCAAAAATTTAATAAACATTTGCATTTCTCATAAGTATGTTGAATTTCTCCCTCTTGAATTTTACAACAAAGACCCTGGCTAAGTCTACCATTCTTGTATGTAAAACATGACCTAGACCAGAAGTCAGCAAATTTTTCTATACAGGGTCAGATAGTAAGTGTTTTTGGCTTTGTAGGCATATAGTCTCAGTTGTAACTATCAACTCAGCCACAGTGGTAGGAAAGCAGCGGACACTATGTAATAGAATTAAACTTTATTTACAGAGACTGCATCATAATGGATTTGTTCTGAGAACTGTAACTTGCTAACCCTGATCTCAGTAATCGGTCTGATAAATAACTTGGCATTCACAGTAGAAGTCTTCTTGCAAATATTGGCTGATTATTTTTTCCCTCTGTAACGTTAGCCACGGCTTCCGTGGAGCACAGATTCTAGGAAACTAATATCCACGTAACATGTCTATTGCTATATGCACCTTATTAGGAAATGAGTGGTAAATCCTTATTGACGAAGTCACTGGTTTTTGGTTTTCCGTCTGCATGTAAATCACTCGAGAGTTTGGCAAAAGTCTGGGTCTCCAGATCCAAACCCAAGAAATTCTATTGCCAGCATTTTAAACAATCATCCCTGATGGTTCTGGGATGCTCTGAGACACATAGGCATAGGCTTGCATCTTCGTTATATTATTTATTAGCTGCCTGACCATGGGCAAGTTGTTTTACCTCTTTGAGCCAACATTTCCTCTTCTGTCAAATGGAAACCTTGGCGAAGTTGCTAGGCTTGAAAGGACAATGCCTAATTTTTAGGAAAGTTTGATTCATGAGAAAAATAAACTTAAATGCATGAATATATATGAAGAATGAATATACCTAATGCATACACATTATTATACGCTAGGTACATAATATTTTATCACCATTGTTTTCTAAACTAATGTTTTGTTTTTTAACTCTCGGGGATGTGTAGATACAGGTATTACTGTCATTTCCTTTCTGCTGACTTCTCTTCAGATTTTCTTACTCTTTGTCCCCCACCCCTATCATTTTTCCGACCAGAGAGCCTGACTTCGTCACAAAACAAAACCCTTGGAAGCACCCAAAAGACAGGTTTGCTTTTGAGAAATTCCATTATTTCATGCAGCTGAACACAGAAGTGGTAAATAGCATTCTATACATATTTGTTGGTTGATGGTTTTGGAACAATTTTCCCTAGAAAATGCTAAACATAAGCCCTCACCTACAGACTTGAGTATGTGTCAACCACTGTGTGATTGGAGGGGCGCCGGGGCATGGTGAAGACAGTGTTGTAGGATCTCTCCCTGCAGGCAGTGAAGAATGCATGGAAATACATTACAAATAGGAGTCTAAGTAAGTTTAAATTTACATCCAAAAGAGGCTCAGAGTGTAGTTGCTTGACAACAGGCACAGGGCACAGGTAGCTTCAGGAGTTGAAGGAACATTCCCTGGGCTCAGGTCCTTGCTCCCTCGTCTGCCCACAGATGGAATTAGTGCCCAATGAGAAAGTCAGAAGGAAGAAGATGGAGATAGCATTGTTCAATAGTAAGAATCTTCTAGCTCTTATTTTTTCCTGAGCTTTTATCTTGTTCTTTTGTTTTGGGCATGTTCCTCTGTCTCCTCACTTTGCTTGACTCTGTGTTTCTACATTTTGGATGAAACAGCTACCTCTCCCAGTTTTGAGGGAAAACCTTAGAGTTCAACTTCATCCCAGCTCTCCCTATCTCTTGAACCGTGGTGATTGTCCAAGCAGCCTGTTTTATTTTTGATAGCTCCCGGTTGTTGAGGGTGTGCCGAGACCTGTCAGTGTCCCGAGGGAGAAGATCTCAGTCAGCCCCTCGGTTCAGGCTGGCGGGAAGCCAGGGCCAGGAAACAGGCATTCTGCGGAGAGAGGGGGTGTGTGGCAGCCACTGTTTGTGCAGTGCCCTGGGGTGGTAGGCTGCTCTCCCTGATTGCTAGTCTCTGATCTTACAGTCCCATTGGACCCAGAAATGCACCACAAAAACAGGGGCACCAGACATGTGAAAAAGCTCCCTCCTGGAGGTAATGCTGCTGTGGAGCGAGGCAGAGGGAGAGCACAAAAATGGTCCTCCATCTGGGAGAGAATCCCGACAGGCCCTGCAGTCTGGGCGCTTCATCAGGTTTCCCAGTTTGCTCAGTGCTTTGGGTCTCCGGGACTCGAGCCCCGTTGGTTTTCAAAGCCAGGTGTTTGGGGCTTGTCTCTCAGGTGCAGTTCTTAACGGGGGTGGAGGGTGCGTGATATGGGTTAGGGTCCCTTGGCTCCTCAGGGAGAAGCTCCTCACTGAGCATTGCAGTGTGGGGGTGAGAGGGGGATGCAGGGAGTTATTGTGAGGCTGCCCCTCAGTCTCTCCAACCCACTTCCATGGGGCTCTTTTCTCACTTGCTCATGTGAAGTGGCTGCTCGGCTAGTTTTCCAGTCTTTTTCAGAAGAAATTGTCCCCCATGTAGCTGTAGACTCAGTGTATCTGTGGGAGGAGGGGAGTTCAGGATTTTCCTATGGCGCCATCTTGGATGGACCACTTCCTCTATCTCATGTTTTTGCCCTAGTCTTAAGTTTGGTCTCTATTTCCCCTCTGCAGGAAATGCAGCTAATGGAACAGTCTGGTGCTTGTTCCAGTTCTATTGGGGGAAAAGAAGAGATTTTTCCAACAAGAGACTATCTCTGTAAATCACCTATAAGGTGGCACTGGGGTGAGTTTGTTACTCAGTTGATCACTGGGAAGCAAGTGAAGCTGGATTCTGCCCCCTGTTGAAAACCTACTCAGTGTCCCCTTTCCCAAAATAAGACAAGTCCCCATCCTACCCTCCAGGTACATAGACTAGAATGCTAAAACTCCTTTGGAAAGAATAGCCACCTTAACAGGTAGTGCAAGGCATTTTGAAAACCCCTTGGGAAGCTCTCTATTTCATTTGGGTACCCATAGGACTTTGGCGTTGTGGTCTGACCCCACAGAGAGCAGGACAACAACAGGAAATGGCAGCAGGAGACTCATGAAAGGCGGCCTAGGAACAGAGAGCCATGGTGAGGAGGATAGTCGGGGCCCAAAGACTCTGGGCCAGAATGAGACTCACCATTGCCAGCCTTCTTCTGGGGTCCCCTATTCTTCTTCAGGTAGGCTCTGGACCTTGGGGAGATGGAAACTTAGGGTGACAAGAGAGGAAGTTTTTAAGCACAGTGGCGCCTTGTTGACTTGTAAATACAAGAGGGGTCTTGGGTAACCGCAAGGCACAGGGTATTTGCAAGAATGGTTCAAGTGCTCAATTGACTAGGGCTGTTTATGGGGAAGTGGTTTCCACAGCGAGAGGAGGTGAGATGTTGGTGTCATCCCAGGACCACACTTAGCTGGGTCCTTCTCATTAGAGCTCTGTAGTCACAGTTTCCCCCAGCAGAGCAGAAACTTCTGTGTGATTCCATAGCTGTTCTCACTAACAGACATGACATGCAATGATGCCATGAGTCCTGACCAGCACTCCCAGTTTAAGTCACACCCAAGTGGACAGAGCTGTATTAGCAAAACCTGGGCTTCAGGAGTGATTGAACGTGCAGGCAACCTTTCAGACACCACTCATTCTACAGAGATTCATCAAGGGCTCAAAACGTACAAGGCAGACAGTGTAAAGATGTGTTGGATATGGGCACTAATGCACATAAGGAACCTTAAAGTGACCTTTGCCTTTGACCTTGATAATCCATGACTAGGAATCTATTTCCTATGTAGATGAATTCAAATATGGAAAAAATATTTATACATTAGAACATTTGGTCTCCAGCATATTGATAGCAATTTAAACTTGGACCCATTTAAATAACATACAGTATGAAAATAATGAAAAAAGTTATGGTATCTTCACTCAATTTGCTGTTAGGGAAGCTTTACAAATAATGCAATGTCATGGGAAATGCTTATGTTATGATAAGTTAAAAAAAAAAACCCAAAATGCAAATTGCTTTATCTTAATCAGGACCCACTCAGTGTGTTGGAATGTGGTCAATTTCATATGATATTTTTTTCGCAAATGCTATTCCCAGAAAGGAAGGGGAATAGAAGTAAGTATGAGGTGTCCCCTGTCATCTACCCCTTTGTTCGTCCAATATTAAAGGACTCTCCTCTTCTCTTCACTACGGTCAAGGTCAGTAATGTTGGCTCATTATTCTGGGAGTTTGTTCATTTCCTCATCCCCAGTCTTCTGCTTCAGGGTCAGTGGTGCTCGTGGTAGGACTAGTTCTACCCCTCTTAGTATGTCCTGGGGTGGATATGCAGCCTTAGTTTTGGGTGGTTGGTTTGGCACATGAAGAGCTTCATGTCTCTTTAGCCTCAGATTTGAGGAATAGTCATTTATAAGGCAACAGGAAGTATACAAGTCAGCATGTTCTTAAAAATAAAGTAATTCAGGAAGATGGAAGACTAACAGTTTCTAACTCAGAGAGAGAGTTAGTGCCTTTCTGATAGTAGGAGAAGGAGTTAGTGCCTTTCAGATAGTAGGAAAAAAGTCCACTGGAAAAGGACATATTATAGTGAAAGTGTTTTTGCTGACCAACATTGCTCCTGATACCAGAAACCCACATTTCCCTTGGGAAGCCTCTCTTCCCCATAATTCTCAGGCTTTAAGATTATGTGACATTCATCCACTTCACAGATCCAGGTATGTACCTTGATTGGCTTAAGCAAATCCATGGAACGCATCCCCATAGCCACACTGATTGGTTAGAAATTGGGTTTCTGACTTAAGGGTCAGTCAAATCCAAAAGAACCTAGAGATTTTCTTCGATGGGGACACAGGCTCTCTGCCCTGCAGACAATGAGCAAGGATTCATGTGACTCTGGAAGGTACCAGCAGCCATCCCAGGACTCTGACATGGACAGAGGTCAGGGAAGAAAACAGGATGTGGGGGCTACCATGGGCTCCTTGCCTGGAGCCAGCACCCTTCAGTCTTGGGGCCACAAGGCTCATTTATTCAGGCCTCTTTGAGTTAGGTTGGTTTGTCTGCTTTCTCCCCCTCCAAACTACCAGCATCCTGAGAAATGCAGAGACCTGTGTCTGGGCAGAGATAGAGGGTCTGTGAACAGTAACAGCCCCCGACTGAAGCATGGGATCGTCTGACCTGAAGAAGTAGGGGGAAATTTGCCAACGACCTCATTAAATGGAAGTGATATTTAAACTTTGTGTGCATCAGAATTACCTGGAGCCTTGTGAAAACAGATGGCTGGGCTCCACCCCCTAAAGGGAGGAGAAGGGGGTGCTTAGGATTTGCATTTTTAATATGTTCCCAGGTGATATTCATGCTGTTGTCTGGGCACACCGCCTTTTGAGAACCACCCTTAGGTGGCATTGCTGCTGGTTGAACTGAGCCCTATCGTCTCTTGGTGCTAAAGGCCCTGTGCCAAGTACTAAGTCTGCAACATTGAGGAATTTGGTAGGGAAGAGTCTAAATACTGGAATATAATAGCTACTTCTTGCATTCATCAGTGAGGTCCTCTAGGAGAGTTTAGCCTACTTGGAAACAGCCTTACCTGAAATCAGAAAAGGAAACAATTCATCTTTGCTAAGAAAGCCTTTTCCAACCTGCCAACTGAGAGCCAGACCTCTGGAGTCTCTAAGGGCTGTAAATGCAGAATTTTCTACTTGAAGCTAAAGTTAGTGGAAGCAGAGACAGGGAGGTGAGAAACTGCACAGGAGAGAAAGCTGGGGTCTAACTGCACTCCTCACCCCCCACTCCCCATCTTCTGCTATGAAATGTTTATCTCCCTTACTTAACGAGGACAGTCAGCTCTGTGTGAGGGTGCAGGGAGGACGTGGCTTGGGGCGAGGATCATTTATTCATCACTTCCCCACATTGCCCCACCTCTGCAGGGGCGACGTGGAGGCAGAGGTCTGTGCCTTGCTGGGAGGTAGAGGTGGAGGGGTGGCTGCAGGACTGAGGCCTGTGCTGGGGAGCTCACATTCTCACCCCCCAGTTAACGTGCAAAATGTATGACTGGACCAGCTCTCTGCTCTCTGCTTTTAGATAACCCATGGAACTGATCAGAAGCAGAGAGATCAGAAACCTCCTATTGTGAGAAGGGTGTTACGTTGCCAAAGAAACCACAAGACCAGCCAGAAATGACCATTGATTTCTCAACACCTAAGGCAAAGCTCGGGCTCCTAGCTCACACGGACAGGAGTAGGCAACCCCCAGAGAAGGGTTCCCCCCCGTGCATATCTCAGATGAGTCCAGGGAGGACATTCACCAGGGAGGTCGACCAGAGATCCTGACCAAAGATCTCAGCCATGTCTCAGACTCTGCAGTGCCCCATAAGCTGGTTAGCAATGTTATTCCCATGCTCTCTTTTCCAGCGCAGGGGTCCTCATTCTATTTATGCTGTTGACAATGCTTGTGTTTAGGGAAAGCTGGACCTGGTTAAGCTTCTCTGGCTTTGGGTCGCTGGACCTTGAGAAATCATTCAGTGTAAATAAGCAGATTTTCATTGTCTCAAGATGCTGGACACCAATAGAGAGGAAATGGTGACAATTTCACTGCTTCTTTGGGGACAAGGGCTGTTCCTCTCATTCTCCTTTTTTTTTTTGTTAAAGATTTTTTATTTTATTATTTATTTGACAGAGAGAGAGAGAGAGAGACAGTGAGAGAGGGAATACAAGCAGGGGGGAGTGGGAGAGAGAGAAGCAGGCTTCCTGCCGAGCAGGGAGCCCGATTCGGGGCTCGATCCCAGGACCATGGGCATGACCTGAGCCAAAGGCAGATGCTTAATGACTGAACCACTCAGGCGCCCCTCATTCTTCTGATAGTACCTACACACTTATCATGGGTGTGAGTGGTAATGGTGTTAGGGGAATGGGGCTCCTCATAGTGGAAGGGGATTGTAAAATGTTGCCTGAGAGGAGCTGTGTGTGTGTGTGTGTGTGTGTGTGTGGTTGTGTGTGTGATATGAAAGTCTTGGGCAAATGACTTGTTTGTCTCATTGCCCTCCCTATATAAAAGCCATGATGGCATCAAGATTGTTATGACTGGGCGCCTGGGTGGCTCAGTTGGTTGAGCGACTGCCTTCGGCTCAGGTCATGATCCTGGAGTCCCTGGATCGAGTCCCACATCGGGCTCCCTGCTCGGCAGGGAGTCTGCTTCTCCCTCTGACCCTCCCCCCTCTCATGTGCTGTCTCTCTCATTCTCTCTCTCTCAAATAAATAAATAAAATCTTTAAAAAATAAAAAAATAAAAATTAAAAAAAAAAGATTGTTATGACCGGCCATGATGAGCTCTATCTTCTATGTCAACTCAGAATCACCAGAGAGTTATTCCAATGGATGGAATATCACCAATCAAAGGATAGGGTCAAATAAGAAAGGCGAGGTAAGCAATGTGTCCTCGTTGAAAAACAAATAAAAGAGAACTACAGGAAATAAATAGGAGAAGTGTCCATTACTAAAAAATAAATAATAATCTTCATTTCCTCTAAGAAATCACAGTTAGCTACTTGACATGTATCTTGCCAAATATTTGCCCTCGTAAATATATATGTATATATGGCTTTTAACAATAAAACAAAAGTACCATTATTCTATATATACAGTTCTGTAGCATGCATGTAGAGTAGATATGCTTATATTAGATGTAAGCACATACACCTTTTACACATGGTATGATGCATAATTTCCATAGATATGGATATGTGTTATTCTTTTTACTGATTGCAGAATTTTCCATTGCTGGGCATCTCAGTCCTCTACTGACTTAATCCTTTGCTGATGGTTGTTTTTATTAGTTTGCTGTTTACAAGCCGTGCTGCAAAGAATATCCTTGTGCCTACATATTCCTGTCCTTTAGTAGTGTTGCTACAAAATGCATTCCTAGACATGAAATCAGGGCGAATGGTATCTAGGTCAAATACTATGTACCTTTTAATGTTTGCTTCATAGTAGCATTTCATTGTACTCTAAAGAGTTTTATCACTACAATTCTAAACTGATTTTGGATACAAAAATTAGATTATTCTAAACTAAACGAAATAATCATGGATCACAAAAATGAATACATGTTTGGTTTTGCATGAGTCTTTTGAATTTCTCTTCTGCAGAAAGGGCTCTGGCTCAGTGTACATTTCTTATAGTTAAAACTATGACTGAGGAACCCATCTATTAAGTAGCTCAGCTTTCACTGTTAACCTAGAAACAGGCTTATAGTATAAACCTACATGCTCCACACGTGGGCTGGTTGTCTTTTCCTCCTTTAACGTTAGTCATTTACTTTGTGGAGCACTGATTCTATAGAAATATGGTACGATATCCCTGTTACTCTATGCAGAAAAACACTGAATTTGGAAAGGAGTGGAGAATTGTACTATTTCCATGGTTCTCAGCTGTTAATGTGCATGGGGAACACCTGATGAGGTTGGTAGAGGTATCAATTCCCAGGTCCACACCTGAAGATTCTGATATGAGCGTCTTTTTTTTTTTTTTTTAAGATTTTATTTATTTGAGAGAGAGTGAGCAAGAGGGAGCAGGGGCAGGGGCAGGGGGAGAGGAAGCAGACTCCCCGATGAGTGGGGAGCCTAACATGGGGCTCGAGCCCAGGACCCTGAGAGCATGACCTGAGCCGAAGGCAGACGCTTAACCGACTGAGCCACCCAGGTGCCCCTCTGATGTGAGTGTCTTAAACAATCATTGCTTGTGATTTGGGGCCAGCTGGATGGTGTTTTGGGACATAACTTTGCTAGTGTTTATGAGTGAGTCTGTAGTTATATCAAAGTCTAGTTTGGGAACTCAGTTGTACCATTTACTTGCTGTGTGCTCTTGGCCAAGTTGCTTAACCTCTCTGAGCCCGGCTAAAGTTTACTCTTGTATCACATGAGGATAGTAATAGTATTTAAACTGTACTGTTTCATTGTGAGGATCAAATGGACCCTGCTTAAAAAGCACTCAGCCTGGAGTAGGTCTGAAATATCTTAGTGATTGTTAAGAAATCATGATTCATGGTAAATATGCACTATGAATACTCTTCTTAATAATATCCATTGGCATAGTGAATTTTCCTACAGCATGTATATTTTGATTTGATTTATGCAACATTCATAATTTCAGTGATCCGGAAATCCCAATTTCCCTCCATTTCACATCTGCCTATTTTTTGCCCATTATTCCTTTCGGCCAGCGATTCTGACATTCTGGACAAACAAAACCAAACTCAAAGCCAGTTTTCTTTTGAAAAGACCATCTTTATTATTTCTTGGGGCTGGACACAGCTCTGAACAGAAACATCCGATACACATATGTCAGTCTGGTGGCTCGGGTGCCACTTCTGCTTAGAATAAACTAAGACTAAATAAATTAGGTCACGCAATCATCATCAATCACAGCGCAAGTGAAGGGAGGGGGGAGGGTGGTGAGGAAGGTATCTTGGGGTCTCTCGGAGCGAATGGCCCCAGAGCATGACATTGAAAATAAATAACAAAAATTAAATAGCATAAATAAGTTGGAATTTAAGTTAGAAAGAGTCCCAGAGTGTCGCTGTTTGGCAACAAGCAGCGCACAGGAGAGGTAGCTGTGGAGGTTGCAGGGGTGTTTCCAAGGCTCAGACCTCTGCTCCCCAGGCAGCCCACTGAGGTCACTGGGTTCTCAAAGCTTCCAGGCCACTCAGGGGTTCAGCTCAAGATCGGTCACGTACTCCTGGACCCAGGCCTCACTGGGGTCGGCACAGGCCTGGCGGCCTTTTCTGGTCTGGAAGCTGCCAAGAGGGGTGGAAGGATTATATACTGAGGAATCCAGCAAGAGAATTCTGGGCCCACTGTGGCCCCTCACCCCACTCTCTGTCCTGGGCAGCTCAGGGCATGCCCACGTTCTCAGGGACCCTCTGCCCATCTCAGTCTAGAGAACTGCTCTCACTGGCTCAGCCCCTCTCCCCGCCCCCCCCCCCCCCGAGGGGATCCTGCTGCCACCTCCTTTCTCCCTCCCTTCCCTCTGTGCTGGGCCAATCCTTCCAGACTTTGCAAGCCCCCGGCCAGGTCAGGTTAGACCTCAGAGACAGAGGGCTGGGCCATTCCAGGATGGTGACCCTGGCCACTCTATGCCCCCACTCCAGACCCTCCCTGTCTCCCCAGAGGTGGGCAAGAAGACTGGCACTTACATCACACCAGGCTTGGAGCATTGGCTGCTGGTCTCAAAGTAGTCGACTATGAACTTGCGTGGAATCTGCTTGGAGACATAGGAGAAGCAGCAGGCTGTTGGGGTATCAGCACCATCTGTGGAGGAAGAGCGAGAATGAGCCCGAGTCACAGTTCAGAAGGAAAAGGGAGATCTGAGATTGGATCCCTGGGAGGGTGAGGAAGCCTCGGAGGAAAACAGCTTTGCTCTGGTTGCGGGCTGGGGGACAGGGTCCCTGGAAGGCCCTGGGCATCTTTGCCTAGAAATATGCCTGTCTCTGTTCTGGCTTCTGTCTGTGTCCTTCTTTCTCCTTGACTCTTTGTGGTGGGCTGTCTTTCTTGATATGATCCAAACATCCAAGCAGACTGCTCTTATCTCTCTCTGGAAATTTTGCCTGGTTCAAGAAGTCATACCCCAGCAAAAGAGAAACCTTGGACATCTCTCTTCCGACATCCAAGGGACAGAGTGCTGGGGGGACCTCGGGTGAGTGAGGGGGAGAATGACCCCATCGGGAGGTCACCAGTCTTGGATCCTGCCTCTTGCAAACTCATTTGCTTAGGGTCCCTATTTTGCCATCTGTAAAATGGAACTCCAACTCCCCTACCTCCCCCTGGCTCTCAGATCTGGGGACTGGGATAGCTAAGACTCCTTTATAAAGATGAAAGTAAAAGTCTTGAAGAGAAAGGCCATGATGTTTTCGAGCCCTTTGAGAAGCTCCCCATTTTCTCTTGGGGGCTCCCAAGGCCACGAGACAGAAATAGGTGTGGTCCACCGACTGCGGGGGACAGGGAGTGGGGACAGCTGTGGCAACAACAGAGACTCACATGGTGCAGAGAAGACCTGGCTGCAGAGGGCCATGGTGCAGAGGAGGACGGCGAGGGCAGCCCCGGGGACCTTCATGATGCTGAGCAGTGCACGGCGTGTGGGCTCGTTTGTTCGCAGAGGTGGGCCTGGGCTCTTGCTGCTGCCTGCGTCCTTCTGGAGGGTGAACAGATCTCCCCTGCTCTTTATAGGCAGCCCTGGTAGAAGGGGAAATGGAATCCGGGGGTGTGGAGGGAAATTTTTAAGCACAGTGGTGTCATCATGCTGAGTGTTGCACAACTCAGGGTCCTAAGGGACCACAGGGGTTCAGGATATCCAAGAATAGCTTCTCTGAGCTCTAAGTTTCAGCCCGAAACTCATGACTTGTTCTGGTTTCTTGTGAGGAAATAATTTCCCCCGTGAGCAGGAGGAGAGGGGTATGTGTTGACCCAAGTCTATTCTTAGCCAGGCCCTTCCCGTAAGAACTGATCTATACATGAACTCACCCGCCCTGTCCTTCCCACCGAGCTGCGACTTCTGTGCTTCCTCAGCTGTTCTAGCCGTGCGGATGGGGTAGATGGCATAATGCAGAGGGTGCCGTGCACCTGCCTTGGATGCAAGGAACTGAACTGGGGAATTCTCGCTGGGGGACTTGGAAGCATGAGATCACAGTTCCATTGCTCTTCCTGTCGTCAGACAGTCACCGGGTGACTAGAGACTCTGGGTTAACACTAGATGAGGATCCGAAAGATACATTCGATGTGGGTGTAGTATGTCAAGAGCCTAAAAATATTTATACCCTGTAACCTAGAAAATGCATTTCTAGGAAGGAGTTCTAAAGAAACAAACCCAAACACGGAGGCATCTTTAAATATAAAGATATCTGACTCAGCATCATTTACGATTCTAAAATAAGAAAACCTAAATTCTCCTCTATTAGGGAAGGATAAAGTAAATGCTAGATTGTTCACTTCATTCGTTAAACTGAATGAAGTGAAATAGCATAAATATATCATAACATCAGTTATAAAAAGGTAAGATGAAAAATTGTACAAGATGAAGAATTATACAAATATATGTATATATGTATATCCACACATGTATAGCAAATACTGTAACCATATATATATATATATATGTATATGGGATATATATGCAAACACTAGGCACGGAAAAAATAAAAAGCATTGGGAATAAATGTCCCAAAGCATCAGTAGTAGCTGTATTTGTGTCTATGGTCTTTGGGTGATTAATTTTTTTGTTTTCCTCTTTTTCTCAATTTTTTTCTTTTTTTTTTTTTAAAGTGAGAATGTATTACCTTCCTGGTCAGCCTACCAATTTATGAACACATTTTGTTTTAAAACATTTACAACGTCACCATTTGGAAAGTAGTTGTTATCAATTGCCTAGTTTGAAAGAAATTTTTGATATACTAAAATTTCTGTCCAATGGCCTTTGTTAACATGAAGCTTTGATTTCCATTTCTCTGAACTCTTTTAAGGAACCTGTGTGATATTTACATAAATAATGACAAATTCAAAGCAGTTTTCTTATTTTCAGTTCATAATTTCAGTGGTGTGAAAGGGTCTCCTTTTAGCCAGATTTACATATTTTTTTCTCTTCTATCTTTTATTATTTTATTATCACATAACTAATAAACCTGATCACATTTGGCCTTTGTCCTCTAGATGCTCTCGGTCTGATAGGGGCAGGTAGAGTATATAAACAGGTAACCACAGAACTTAGCAGAAAGTGCCCAAGATTTCTAGGAGAAAAATTAATGGAGGCTCACGGCACCAGGAGGAGGGAGAAATGACCTGCCTCAGGAGGATTTGAGGCTTCACAGAAGGGATGGAACTTTTCTTGGGTCTTGAAAGGTACACAGGATTCGAACACATATAAATGGCGGCGGGGGGAGGTTGGCAGTAGAGGTCCAGCTGGTGCAATCATGGGTATGGACTTGCCAGTTCAGAGGGAGGAGCGAGTAATTCAATGTAGCTGCACTGTGGTGGAGCAAACAGGGATGAGGAAGCTAAATTGGGGTCAAACCAGAAGGGGCTAGAACAATGGTGGAAATAAGACTTAAGCAAAGTGAGGTCACACCTTAGAAATTCTGTCCTTCCTGTGTCTGTAGGGTTCCTGCTTAAAACGCATGGGCTCTCAGCGTGCCTGGGTGGCTCAGTGGGTTAAGCGCCTGCCTTCAGCTCAGGTCATGATCTCAGGGTCCTGGGATCGAGCCCCGCATCAGGCTCCCTGCTCAGAAGGGAGCCTGCTTCACCCTCTGCCTGCAGCTCCCCGTGCTTGTGCTCTGTCTCTCTCTCTGACAAATAAATACAGAAAATCTTAAAGAAACAAACAAATAAAACAACCACATGGGCTCTCTTTACATCCCATCCCTAGGATTGCTAATGGTGGTCCTGAGAGAGGCAAAGGCAAGATCAAGGACAATGGCAGGTTACGCTGAGGCTTCAGCGTCTAAGTGTCTTCCCTCGTTACTGTTAATTCCAAAAAAGGAGTCTATTACTTGTTTCAGTGGAAACTCTAGATCACAGAGAGTGCCTCCTCCGCCCGCCCCCTCTTCCCCAGCCCTCAGCTGATACCCTGAACTGCATTCTCTCGTTCACTTCTTGGGGAACCCCCTTCAAACTTGTGATTCAGTTTCTGAGAGTTGGATGCTATGAGTTGGGAGGGCCAGAAGAAGGAACTGGAAACAGCTGAATCAACCCCTTTCCTGATAATGGACCTTTCTATCCACCTCTATAATTACAGCACCGGCCACATTGCATTGTAATTAGTTACTTATGCGATTTTCTCTCCAAAAATTTAGACCATGTCCTGTTAATTTTATTTTTATTTATTTATTTATTTTTTTTAAAGATTTTATTTATTTATTTGAGAGAGAGAATGAGATAGAGAGAGAGAGCATGAGAGGGGGGAGGGTCAGAGGGAGAAGCAGGCTCGCCGCTGAGCTGGGAGCCCGATGTGGGACTCGATCCCAGGACTCCAGGATCATGACCTGAGCCGAAGGCAGTTGCTTAACCAACTGAGCCACCCAGGCGCCCCATGTCCTGTTAATTTTAAATCAAATTCATATCATGTGTTATTGGTTAATTTAAACCAAATGCTAGCACATGATGATTGTAACATGATGAATTGTCTGATGTCATATCTATTCCTTATATTTTTGTTCTTTTTATTAAAGCTGCTTTACTGGATATGAAATTTTATCTTAGTGCTTATATATTTGTAAGTCTTTCCATATCAACCCCCGAATCAGAAAACAGCCCTTTGTCATATGTGCTTTTACTGAATCGGAAAATAACATACTTGTATACAAAGTATGTGCTTAATGTGTGTATGTTGAATGAATAATATAAGGGGGCCTTCGGATAGTTGAGTTGGTTGAGTGGGTTTTAGAAATTTCCTAGGTGGTAAATTGATGTTCCCAGGAAAAATGACTTTCCCGGAATCACACAGATGGCGTTGGTCAGTTTTATGTTTCACTCTCTGTTATTTGGCAGGTTATCTCCAATGATAACCACAATGCCTGACACATAGTTGAGCTTAATAAACATTTGGTGAAGGAATGAATAAATAAATCACTGATTTGACTAACAGTGTGTGTTATGCCCAAAGTCTCACTATGGAGTTGACATACTAACAGGAAGGAAAGAATCAGAAAGATCCTGGTGTTGAGGTCTTGATCTTTGGTGGAGCACCCAAAATCTCTTGGATGGTGATGACAGAAAGTAGCTAACAGTCTGCATGGTGGATCTTTCAGTTTGGAGGGGCTTAATTTGTGTCCTCGCTTCCTAGCTCATTCCAGCCTCTTTGAGGTCCTGCCCCAGCCCAGTAGAGCATCCTAGCCACGAGTGCAAGGAATTTTGGCTGAACAATGCATGTTCTGCAACATCACTGCCTTGTCCTGCGCTGCTCACCTCCTCACAGCTTCCCATACCCGAGGCCTGCTGGATTGGTTTCCTTCCAGTTTCTGGCTCTGTGGCTCCGCTTCCCTGGGCATTGGTCCCAGCTCACTCCCTTCAGCAGCAGGGGCTCCATGGACAGGCTCGCTGGTAATGACAAGCTGTTTGACCCAAGACCCTTTTCTCAGACATGGTCCCATCTTTCAGGTAGGCGGAAACTGTATCCCAGAGGACGCTTTCTAGCATCCTAGAGAGACAATGTCTCACTGCTACAGCCCTTCTTCCTACAGCCAGGCCCTTTGCGATCTTGGATTCTTCTTGTCATTCTCCTCTGGACATATTAAATGTGCAATAGATTAGGGAATACCTTTGGTATTGGATTAGATCCATCCCTGTGCCCCTGCTCCCCCTTCTATGTTCTCCACTCAGTAAAAAGCATCCCCACCTACGAAGCTTCCAAGCCAGAAATCTGGGAATCACCCTTAACTCCTCCCTCCCCCTCATCTGCATCTATTGTATATTTGAAATGAAGTATATCTACTTCTCACTGTTCCCACTGCCACGGTCTTAGGTCAGGCCCTCATCATTTCTTGCCAGGACAGCTGTAAAAGAGTGTCCTGTCAACTGTTTTTCCTTCCAGTTTTGCTCTCTTCAATCTGTCCCATCACATGAGCTAAAGCTCAAATCAGTCTCTATCTCTCTCTGTTGAAAATATTTCAAATACCCTGCATGGTTTCCAGCATGAAATGGAAGCTTCCCCTCTGTGACCTGACCCCCGCCTCCCTCCTTGGTCCGTTTCTTGCCACTTTCAGACTTCCTGGAAACTTAGACTCAGCCCTCTGAACGACATGTAATTCCTTAAAAGTGCAGGCCTCTCCTCTGCTTTCTATGAATGAGGTGTCAGCTCATCCTTCTGGGAGACCACAGGGCAGAGTGAATTCCTATAAGCACAGGTACGTCCCATGATACCTGCCGAGATTTAGGACCAATAAGGAAAGCCACTCTTTAATTAATTCCCTTCATTTTCTAAGGAAAAGGGAAACCCATGGATTCCACTGTTCAAAGACATGCAGAATGCTGGGCGCCTGGGTGGCTCAGTTGGTTAAGTGACTGCCTTCGGCTCAGGTCATGATCCTGGAGTCCCGGCATTGAGTCCTGCATCGGGCTCCCTGCTCGGCGGGGAGTCTGCTTCTCCCTCTCCTGTTCCCCTCTCTTGTGCTCTCTCTCTCTCTCATTCTCTCTCTCAAATAAATAAATAAAATCTTAAAAAAAAAAAGACATGCAGAATGCAAAACTGAAAGACATTTTACATCATAATAACAGAACTTTGGTTTAAGCTTTTAACATAAATTTATAGTAAGCACATTTCCCTTTTCTGATTTACTTGTGCTCTGGAGCCAGACCTCCTTGATGTCATTTCCAAATCTAACATGTAATAGCTGTGTGTTCTTCTGTAGGTTACTTACCTCTCTGTGCTTCAGTTTCCTTGTGTGTGAAAGCGGATAGTAGTATCTGCCTCAGAGGACCCCCAGGAGGATAAAATACATTAGCATCTATGAAAGGCTTTGGATATTACTGGCTCCTATAAGAGCTATGTTAGTGTTAGTTACTATTGTCATTATTACTGAAATATTCCAGTTAATCTATTTCATGTATTAAAAAAAGCACAGGTCTCTTGTTCTTTGCCTGATTAACCCCAGCCCTATACTCTTCGCCTGGCTAATCATTCTTCAGATCTCAGCTAAATTTATAATAGAGAAAAGTTAGAACAACCTAAATGGGCTGACCTAAACAACAGAATGGTTAATGATAAAATTTTTAATAAAATTTTGGTATATCCATGCAATGAAATACCATGCATGCCAATTTTGAGTAACTTTTATGTTTTGAATGACATGAAAGAATATAAAGTAACAAAAATAAGATATACTAGTTCAAGAAAGAATAGTAAGTGACAATAGTAAAATACAAAACCACGTACAGAATGCTGGGTCATTTTTATTTTCTTATTTATGCTTTCCCATGTTTTCTAATTTTTGTAGAGTGGTGATGTCTATTTTCTATAAAAACAAAACAAAACAAAACAAAACAGAACTCAGGCATTACCTTTTTTGACATTTCACCACCACCTTCCAAAGCATGTATCCCCAGTGCCTGAAACAGTGCCCAGAATATAGTAGACACTCAATAAAGTTTTACTGAATTATTTTTCTTCTCTTGTTGGATATTCTCTGTGACCAAACTGGAAAGAGCTTGAAACAGGTATAAAAGCACTGTTGGAAGGAAGAAAGATGCTTCCTAAAGAATACTGAAAGTTTTCCAAACACTGGTGAGGCTTTAACCTTCTCTCAGGAATTTAACATCCCTAAAGTCACTGACCTTCACCCTTGACCCTAAAGTCACTGACCTCCACTCTTGACCGCAAAGAGCAGGCTGTGGTGGGTGATGAAGACTAATTTCCTCTTTTAGAAGAGTGAGGCTGCTGGCTTGAGGAGTGGAGTGACTGTCTCTGATGAACTGCTTCAATCACCTCCCTGTCCTACAGACTCCATCCTGAACCCCCACACTTTGGATAATGATGTACTTGTTTCTTCAATCTACAATCCAGTTTCTGCTCCCATTTCCCCCAAGTGACTTGGCTACCACATTGGCAAGACCAAGGGATTTATCTGTATTGGTTTCTTATCTTGGCAAAGTGACCATCCACCTAGCTTACCTGGGCTTTCCAATCTCAATATTTGCTCACAAGGACTTCTCTAGTTTTGGGCATTCCACATCCTAGAGGCTAGTGCTCTTGGCCCTGACACCCAGTAGTCTCCCCAGTGCTCATGCATCTCAGTACTTTCCTTCTAGGGGCGCACAGAATGTCAGGATTGACGACGTCTGTTTCCTGCTCCTCAGCAGCTTTGTACTCTCTTTGGAAAGTCTGGTACCTTCTGAGACTTCCTACATGTGCAATCTCAGAGGGTCACACCTGTAAAGGAAGTTTGGTTATCTCTGACCCAGGAGTTGGAAGACTTTGGTGATTGACACACATCCTATGTGATGTTGATTAAGCCTTTGAACTTCTCTGAGTTTGTATTCTTGATCTGTATAATGGCAAAACAGATCAGGATCAAATAAAACCATGGATGAGGAGATGCTGGGGGAAATCAAAAGTATCAGGACCTTTGCAAGGTCCTATTACTGCTCTGGCTAGTGGTCCTGCTTGCAGCCCTGGGAAGCTGGGAGGACAAAATGAGAAAACAGATGTGAAAGTGCCCAAAATGGAATTATGAGCACAGTGCTAGTCAAGGGTATAAAAGGGGAAACCTCTATGTCACCACAAGTGAGGGGAAGTGAAGGGCTTCCCTGCTCAGGAGTGAGGAGGTAGCCACAGGGACCTGTGGGACCATGGTTGACTCTTGCTGCCACTTCTCACAACCCTAAGCTGGAAAGAGTTGAGTCTAGAATAGTATCCTTGATGATAAAACTACTGGGTATGTGGGTGGAGGGCAGAAGAAAGAAGAGAATTACCCCATCAAGGGTGGGGAATCACATTTTGGATAGAGTTTTTCAAAATGATCAGTTTATCCTTACTTCATTTAGCTAAATGGAGTTCACACCCTGAGACCATGTTACCTGTCACATCCCCTCCCATTAAAACTGGTAGTTGTGCTCCCTCTGCACACCTATTAAGCAAGTGTTTATTAGATACCTACTGTGTACACAGAGATAAGCATAACATTGTTTCTGCATCAAGGAGCTCCTTTTTTAGTGAGAGAGACAACCAAATATGTTATAGGTGATATGAGGGAGGGAGCTCTGGGGCAGGGGGAGCTGTAGGAGCATAGAGGGAGATACAGAATTCAGTTGGAAGAGAGGTCACGGAAGGTTTTTAAAGATGAACAATTTTTTTGTTGTGTATTCAAGAGGAATTTGTTCTCATTCTCTATTGACTATTACTTAGAAATAGCCTCAATGTATAAATCTCAGAGGCCATTGATTCAGCTTAACATATTGATATAAGCCTTTATACTTTTGGTGTGGAATTTCACTGGTGTGAACACAGCATTTTTGTTGGGACCTTCACAAACAAAACATTTTACCTCCATGAGCCAAAGATCAAATCAAGGCTAGTAAGCCAAAGTCAATAGTCAAACTAATTGTGTGGTTCAATGCAGACTAATTATCCATTCTTATCTATCATCATTGTCCTATTGTTCCAGAGCAGACATGTTCATAATCTCTCCACAGCTTGAAGATCAGCACACCCCACCCATTTAGACAGAGGACTCCATGTCAAGTGTTCCTTATTAGTGCACAGTGGAGTTTAGACTTGACTGGGGACCATTCATTGACAGCTAAGGGATGGACTTCTCCACCCTTTGGGCTCTCTGACATTTTGTTTCTACCTCTAATGTGACACTTATCTTATTCCATCTCATGGCATTGTTATTTTTGTCACCGTCAACACCATCACTAGACTAAGAACTCTTTGAGTGCAAATTTGGGGCTTCATTCAGCTCTGTCTGCCCTGACAAACAGCAGATGACTACTCAATTGAGTTGAATGGAAATGCCATGAATAACAAAGTCTGTAGATTTGGGGGAACATAAGACACACCCTCCTTCCCTTAAAGCAAGGTGCTTGATGCATGAACATGAAACTCCATCAACCAGGAGAGACCATGAGAGATACTAGCATATGTGATACAAAGGATTGCAGAAACTTAGAGCTGGAGATGGAGGTCTATGTAAAGATTGGAACATTTGAAGCAAGACTTGAACAACAACAACAAAAAGAACAAGGACAGGATGGAGGAGAGAAGTAGAGTTTGTGTGTATGTAGGTGGTGGTGGTTGGGGAGTGATGAGGTAGGATGACATTGAACTTTATTTAGTAGCCCTGAAGTACTCCAAAATGCTGCCCTGATTCCTCCTAGCCCACATTTCTATAGCACCCAGGAGGCCTGGCTCTCTCCTTTCCCTCTTCATTCTTCTTTCTCAGGGCAGAGGCAGGTAGCCATGTGAGGCTGGGGGTGAGCATCTGGGTCAGCGTGGGTGAGCTGACAGTGGATAGAGATCTTGATCCAACCACTCTAATTGCCCCACGTGTCCCACTCCATGCACTACTGTATTCCTGGTCTTTGTAAACTTCAGGTGGTCACCCACAGGTCAACAGCAGCTGCCCAACCAGGCAGAGCTTTCCATGAATGCAAGGAATTCCCTATGGATGGCTGGGGAAAACCCATGTTCTTAGATTACACATTTTATCCGTAACATGGATAAGCTCATTGCTAGGTATATCCAATCCCATTTTTACACTAGAGGAACATTCTTTATTTGGGTCTTCCAAACTTCATTCTTCCTGAGCTTTTTCTCCTTTTCTATTATCAGTCAAGTAAACATATTGAAATCTTTATTTCTTTTCTGTTCCCTTCTTGTTCAAGAACAGACTGACCCAAACTCCTTTCCTGATTTCAGCCCTAATAAGATGGGTCTTTGTGTGTGGTATTGGCCCTAGTGGTCAACATTTTCTCTCTTTGTGGTCACATTCTGTATTTGTACTGGAGGCAATGGGGTGGAAAAAAACCAGATTTTAGAATCAGATGAATCTCAGTTCAAATCTTGGCACTGGCACCTAACACCCGTGTGGCCTGGAGATAGTGAGTCTTGCTGTGTGATCTCATTGCCCCAGGGGCAGAATCACAGTCCCGCTCAGGGGTATGGTAGGGTTAAATGCCATGTGTATGTGGCAGCTTGCCCAGTGCCTGGCCCCTCGTAAATCTCCAATAGGTAGAAGTTGTAAATGTTCCTGAGCTGCCCTGCTGGGTCCTCTGCACATTCAATGCTGGACTCTCTTTACGTCCAAGAAAATGTACAGGGCACCAAGGTCACTCAGCTCAGCAGAAGGAGTCCCAGGAATGGGACATGGAGTCCTGGCCGCCCCTTCCTTCTTAAGGCCAGGCAGCCCTGGAAAGACTGACATGAAGCCTCCAGCTTCTGGAGGTGCCAACCGCCGAGAGCATCTGACAGGTGTGAATGTTTCGTCCTTCCTCTGGGGTTTGCAATTCTCTCCACAGTCTTGATCACTGCCTTTGGTGTACCACTTCCCTCTACAGTACAGCCCACTTCTTCTCCACTCCCCCCTCCTCTGTGATGACATCGCCCTGAGGAAGAGAAGCTGTGAAGGGCTTCTCACTGTCAGCTAGCTTTAGTTTCCATATTGGCACCATGACATCATCTCTACCCTGGAAATTCCATTTGCCCTCCTGTGCCTCCAACTCTGTCCGAGGCCTCGGAGTTCCTATAAAGAGGGGTTCCCAAATCAGTTTCAGTGCAGAACACAGTCGGGTTCTGAAGCTTCTGGGCTCTGCAGTCTCAGCTCCAGGAAAGCCTCTCCTCTGCCAAGACCATGAAGCTGTGTGTGACTGTCCTTTCTCTCCTTGTGCTCGTGGCTGCCTTCTACTCCCCGACGCTCTCAGCACCAAGTAAGTCCACTCTTCCAGCCGCTAACTTCTAGAGTCATGGTGTAGGCAGTGTTGACTTTTCTAGTTGGGGCTGATCTAACAGTGAATCTAGGGATTGGACAAAAGGGAGACAGGAAGATTTCCAAGTAGCCTGCTCTTAAATGTAGAATCTAGTAGGCATTCAGTAATAGTTAAGTTCCTGTTTTCTTAAGAAATGGCAACCAGTAGACTCATTTAAGCAAGTTCCTGTCTCTTTCTGTGCCTTGGTTTCCCCATCTGTAAAATGGAGGGAGTTAGACACATGCCCTGAGACTCATCCAGCTCCAAACTTCTAGAATTCTTTCATGGCTTTCTCTTATGATCTTCTATTCAGAATACTCCTCCTACTTAGGGTGAGTGGGATTGGATATAAGGGACCATATTTTGGGATCTGGTCATCCTATAGAAATGGTCACTGAATATCTATGATTAGAAGCCAAAATTAACAGGTTGTTGTAGAGCTTCTATCTCACCCCTGCCTTTCTTTCCAGTGGGCTCAGACCCTCCCACCGCCTGCTGCTTTTCTTACACCCTGAGGCAGCTCCCTCGCAACTTTGTGACCGATTACTTCGAGACCAGCAGCCTCTGCTCCCAGCCAGCCGTGGTGTGAGTATCAAGCCTGGGGCTGCTCTACAAGGCAAGGGTGGGGGCAGGATTAGAAAAGGGAGCCTATTGGGGGAAGATGGAATCAAGCAGTCGGGAGGCAAGTCTCAGGGCTGAAGCCCTTCCAGAAGTCAGTGAGGATCAAGTCTTGAAGTCACCTGTGAGTCCAGAGGGGGCTGGGTAGGAGCCAAGGGAGAGGAAGGGGGTTTCTGGGAGAGGAAGTTAGCCAGAAGCCAGAAAACCAGGGAAAGTAAAAAAGATGACAGGAGATGTGGGCTGATTTCCTAAACCATGCTTAGAAAAACACACAGAAAAGTCATTGCTAGGACCAATAGAGAATGAGTAGGGTGATATATCCATATTGATTGCAAAACTCATTTGTTTCTAATCTGGGCAACCCAGGAGGTGGAGCTAAATCCAGAGTAGAATTTACAAGGAGTCCAGTTCTAGCACCACCCCAGGAAGGGTTCCCCCATCTATTAGAGCTGTCCAACATGAACCATGGTCAAGCAAAGGAAGATACATACCTCCCACAGGCAAGGTTCCATGGGATTCTAATCTGTCCATTCCTTGTCCCACAGATTCCAAACCAAAAGGGGCAGACAAGTGTGTGCTAACCCCAGCGAGCCCTGGGTCCAGGAATACATGGATGATCTGGAACTGAACTGAGCTGCTCCAGCTCCAGGTGCAGGAGGTCTCCAGGGAACGTCACCTGAGCCCGACGCTTCTCACGAGACGCACCTTCTCCACACTAGTGACTCTTCTTAGTAGCCCATTCCTTCTCTTAATTTAATCTTATTTCGTGCTATGTTATTGTATTTGGAGTTATTTCTATTATTTGTTTTGTCAAAGCACACTTGTCCCCCATGGGGATAATCTACCATCACTGTTTCTCTGCTATTGTAGATGTATGGATAATGCAACTGATTCCATGTGTTTTCAAAATAAAACTTCTTAAAAATTGTAGACAATTTCTTTGCATTTTAATTTGATTGGGGTTGAAGGGAATTGCCTTGTATTATGACTGGGACAAACTACTGTTTCCAAACACAATAAGAACGAGCAATTACGGAGTGCTTACTATAGGCTAATATGTCTAAAGACATGATCTCACTTAACATTTTCTTTTTTTTTTTTTTCTTTTTTTTATTTTTTAAAGATTTTATTTATTTATTTGAGAGAGGATGAGAGGAGAGAGAGAGCACATGAGAGGGGGGAGGGTCAGAGGGAGAAGCAGACTCCCCGCTGAGCAGGGAGCCCGATGCGGGACTCGATCCCGGGACTCCAGGATCATGACCTGAGCCGAAGGCAGTCGCTTAACCAACTGAGCCACCCAGGCGCCCTTAACATTTTCAATGGGATTTTAACACCCTTCTAAAGTCCCTACTGGTTATCTCCAATTTTACAGAGGAGGAAACAGAGGCAGAGAGGTGACATGACTTGCTAAGGCTTGTAGGTTGGCTGGGGGAGCATCATGAAAGGATGATCCAAAAGGATAGCTGTGATGCTAAGGGTTCACACATCAGCATTCCGTAGGGAAGTTGTAAATAGTAGCAGTAGCACAATGTAGATGGAGGGAGAAGTAGTTCAGAGTCAGAATAATAATAAGCCTAACGTATTATCAGCATGCCATGAGGAAAGTCATCTTGCCTTACTGGACCTCAATTTTCACACCTGGAAAGTGGGGGCTTCAAAGGGCATCTGTAAGGTGACGTGTGCATTACTCATCATGGGGCCTGACATCTGGAAGATTCTTTCCTTCTCTGAGCTTCAGCGTTCTCACTTAAAATGGGCATAATGTCTATCCTCCTAGGGTCATCATGTGGATTAGGTTAATTAGTGAATCAGCTCTCTAAAAGCCAAAGCAAATGTGAAGTGTTGTCATGGGGACAGAAGAATGAATGTCAGATCTGGTTCTGGACTGTTAGGGAGTAACCTAGAGCCACTTCTCATCTCCTTAATTCTTCACTCAGAACTTCCTCTTACAGGGGTGCCTGGGTGGCTCAGTCGGTTGGGTGTCTGACTCTTGATCTCAGGGTCTTGATCTCAGGTTTGTGAGTTCAGGCCCTGTGTGGAGCTCCACATACTGGGTGTGGAGCCTACTTAAAAAAAAAAAAATTTCTCAGGGAGAACACAGGCCTGAAATAGAATGACATATACAGTCAAACCTTGATCCATGGGACATAGAATTTTAGTCTATTTCAGACCATCTGGTCCAACTCATTTTATGGAAACTGAGAGCCAGGGACTGAGAAGTGACTTATTAAAGGCCACCCAGCAAGTGTGTGACAGAGGACTCTAGCCAATGCCAAATCCCAGGTTAGTCCCTTTTCCGTGCTCCACGTGACATGCCTCGTGGTTCCCAAAAGGATGACCCATTGTGTGAGTAGGATGAAGAGGGGGCTACCTGGAAAATCATTTGAGTGTTATTAGTCCAATGCAAAAGCAGAACTGGGACCATGTACCTCTCTGGGGCCAACAGACAATTCTGTTCCTTGCCCTGCACTTAGCCACCCCCATCATCCCAGAGCCTGACTAGGCTTGGCTTTTGCTTTTCATCTGCCTACATCTGAGCTGTCCAATATATTAATCACTAGCCACAAGTGGCTATTTAAATTTTTATTAAATTTAGGGCACCTGGGTGGCTCAGTTGGTTAAGCGACTGCCTTCGGCTCAGGTCATGATCCTGGAGTCCCTGGATCGAGTCCCGCGTCAGGCTCCCTACTCGGCAGGGAGTCTGCTTCTCCCTCTGACCCTCCCCCCTCTCATGTGCTCTCTCTTTCATTCTCTGTCTCTCAAATAAATAAATAAAATCTTAAAAAAAATTTTTTTTATTAAATTTAATGAAAATTAAATAAAATTTACAATTCATTTCTTCAGTTGCACTAGTCACAGTTCAAGTGCTCATTAGCTACATGTGTTTCATGACTGCCATGTTGGACAGTGCAGATATAAAGCATTTCCATCACCGTGGAAAGTTCCATTGGATGGCACTGTCCTAAAGGCACAGAGGCTAAAGTAGTGAAGGGAGGGGCGTTGGAAGTAGGGTGGGAGGTAGGGTGGGAGGTAGGGTGTGGTCTTTGATGAAAGATACACATACTCTATTCTTAGGGAAGGGGTTGAGAGAGAAAATGGATAATCCCCGGGCCTGAGACAAGGTATAGATCGCCATGGTAGACAGGTGATCTATAGATAGGTAGACAGAATAATGGCCCCCAAGATGTCCACATCCTAATCCCCAGAAGCTGTGAAGATTGCCTTGTACAGCAAAAAGGACTTTGCAGATGTGATCAAGTAAAGGATCTTGAGGTGGAGAAATTTTCCTGGATTATCTGACTGGACCTTAAATGTAGTCGTAAGTATCCTTATAAGAGGGGGCAGTGGGAGATTTGGCTACAGAGAAAAGAAGGCAATTCGACAGCCAATACTACGCTGCCAGCTTTGAAGATGGAGGAAGAGCCCACGAGCCAAGGAATGCAAGAGTGCCGTTCTAGAAGCTGGAAAAAAAGCAAGGAAATGGTTTTCCCCCTAGAGCCTCCAGGTGGAGTGCAGCCCTGTTGATACCCTTGATTTCAGGTTTGGATTTCTGAACTCCAGAACTTTAAGAGAACAAATGAGTGTGTTTTTAGGGCATCAAGTTTGTATTAATTTGTTATAGCAGCAATAGAAAACGGATACAATCACCAGCTGAAGAGTCACCCCCTCCTCAGGTGGAAGGGAATGGAACATTCTAGAAGATGAGACCAACTTCTTTGCAGGAGAAACTCAGGGTGAAGTGGACACATTCCAAGGCAATGCATTATAATGAAGTGAGGCATCTCAAGAGGAGGGTCTGCTCCCGTAGCTAAGTACGAAGGCTGAAGCTTCACAAAGGGTACAAACCCCCCAGATAGGTTAAGAGGAAACCTGACTCTTCTTGAGACACTCTGGCCTTCTGCGGGGTGGGGGTGGGGGTCTTGGATTCTTATCTGGAGGAGTCCATCCTCTCATTTGTCAAATGAAGCCCAGAGCAGAGCCACAATTTGTCTCTGGTTTCACCATTAGAGAGGGCAGAGTTAGGGCCAGAATCTGGGTCTCCTTGCTCACATGGAGCCCTTTGTCCCACACCTCCTTGCCCTGCGCAAATTGCAAGGGAAGAATTATGCTTCTCAGAGACCACAGCTCCAGGGAAGGCTGCCGGAGACCTGAATACCCTAGTGAAGAAGGGCTTCAGCCTGGAATCCCCAATGACAGCGTGAAATCCTCTCCATGGGGTAATGTGGGACTTCACCTGTTGCACAATAAGAGACTTGTTCTTCCTTTCTCCTTTCTTCATGAAACTTCCTTTTCTTAGCCTGAGGCCAGGGAGTTGGTATCTGACTTTCCACTTATTTTGCCAGGTTTCTGGGTAAAGACCAGAACCAGAACAGATGAAGCAGGGCAGGAGACAAGAGCTACAGTTTGTGGAGCAACTTCTGGAAAAACACAGCCCCGTGTGTTTCTACTCTCTTGCAATGTCTGCGTCCTCCATGTCCCTCTCCAGCTGGGACAGCATGTTCCTTCATGTTCTGGTTCATGCAAATTCTATGTTCTCTTCCCATCCCACTCCAACCCAGAGTCTTTTGCTATGCTCCCATGACATAGGCATTTTCCTCCTAGGAGGCCAGGAGCTGACCCAGCAGAAACAGTGACCGAGGATATAAAATGAGCCACAGATGGTGGAAGAAACCACAGTTCTTCCTGATGGCTGAGCCCAGCAGCCACATGGTGGTTCTGAGCTGCTTTCCACACACACCTTTCACAGACCTGAGGGCCTCGTCCTCTCTCTTTTCCAGTTGTCTCCCCCTGTCCTCCCTTCTAAACGTTTCTCTTCTTGGGTTCCCATTGAGTCCAGGCAGACAGGAAAATGGAAAAAGATGTAGGAATTGAGACACAGATTTGTTAACGCATTTTTCTATGTTTTGTAGTTTCATTTTTAGATATATGAAAATTGTGTGAAATATATACATTCAGAAGAAAAGAGAAAATCACATTTTTTTTAGGGGAAGATAGGTTTAATCCCAACAGGATGGCCTGGGGACTCCCCTCTTCTGCTCCTCCTCCTTCTCCTCCTCCTCCTCCTCCTCCTTCTTCTTTCTTCTTCCTCAAGATTTTATTTATTTATTTTAGAGAAAGAGAGTGGGGGGAGGGGCAGAGGGAGAGGGAAAGAGAATCCCAAGCAGACTCCACACTGAGCACAGAGGATGACACGGGGCTCGATCTCATGATCCTGAGATCATGACCTGAGCTGAAATCAAGAGTCAGACACTTAGGCAACTGAGCCATCCAGGCACCTCTACACTTCTGGATTTACAAAGTTCTTGCCAGCTGGACAACTTTAATTCCAACATAAAACACTTCCTTGAGCTTTGAAAATGCTATCTTCTCCTCCCCATTACTCAATTCCCTATACAAAGCGTTTCTAGAAACATCCTTGGTAAATTTCATAAGCCTGCCTGGTGACTGCGATGCTTGTAAATTTCAAAGTCACAGACTTTGAGGTACAAAAATGTAACTTTATTTTTTCCATAATTGAACCCAACCCCTCAGCACCTGTTTCTTTTGATGGTAGAAAGTTTAATCTGGCCACAAGGTAAACACAATTACTTCCTGATGTTTCTTTCCAGTTGAGAATCTTCCATGAGCCATACTTCTTCCCATTCTCTCCTCCCATTCTTCCCAGGGTCCATCGTCATTCTGGAACACTGGTGTGATTAGGCTCATCACACTGGAGGGTGCAGTAAGCTTGCTCCTTGTTGTCCCTTGGCCTCTGCTGGCATCTGCAGAGGTGTGTCTCAGCCCTCTGGCCACTGGGCATCAGACCCTCTGCTGGGTCCCTTGTCTTGTCTTGGCCTCTGGGGTCAGGTCCATGACTCTGTCCTTTCTGTCTCACCCTAAGCTCCTCTGAGCCCACAGGGCTTGGGACTTCTTGGAAAGGCTGCCAGCCATCTTGGACTGTGCTTCCCTCCTGCTCCACTACTTCTCTTCCCAGTCCAGCTCGCCTACCCCTCCCCTACAGTCCAGCCTCTTCCTGGGCAGCGCTGGGCCTTATTAGGATCATTCTCAGATGGCTAACTCTTAGTCTCATACCTTTCACTTTATTCTGCTAATAGTGTCTATCTTATTTTCTCTCCCAGTATGTGGGAAACTAGCTCTTAAATCATGAACTTTAAAAATACATCTATCATTGGACTCTGAAAAACAAACTGAGGGTTCTAGAGGGGAGGGGGGTGGGAGGATGGGTTAGCCTGGTGATGGGTATTAAAGAGGGCACGTTCTGCATGGAGCACTGGATGTTATGCACAAACAATGAATCATGGAACACTACATCAAAAACTAATGATGTGATGTATGGTGATCAACATAACAATAAAAAATCTATCATTTATGATAGTAACCCAGTTTCCTTTGGGGCTTGCCTTGCAAACACCCCCTCCCACATACACTCAAACCCCTTTCTCTCAGAAAGCCCAGATCTTGAAATGGAAGGTCTGTGCTTTCAGAACTATTATGTCAATTAGAGTTTTAAGAAAAACCCACTGAGGAACTCAATGGGCTTGTCTCTCTGAGCTGTGTCCACTCTCCCCTGAAGGCAGTGAGTCTAGGTTATAATTCACTACTTTCCCTACAGGGGAATGGGAGTGAGTGTAAGGAAGTGAAGAAGGAGGGAAGACACCTGGTAATTCCTCAAAATATTATGTGTTATACACTTAAAGTAATGTGGACAGGCAAACAGGCCCGCCTGTATTAAAGAGACTTCTTTGGCTGGATCTGTGCCATTTGACTTTAAATGTCATCATCTTTGACCTAGCCAAGTCTCGTGCTCTGTAACAAAATGTCTTGGTGTTCACCCTCAGCTTGTCATGCCGAAGGACAAAGCTGCACCATGAACAAGGCCTGGGACGGGTGGGCTGAGTGTGCAGTTAGGTGTTTGAAGGATTTGGCAGGGATGAGAAATGACTCTTTGGGATATGAAATTCTAGGAAAAATGGAATTCCAGCCAATTTAGGAGTCTAGACATAGAAGCTGCTGTACCCCAAGATCTCACATGCCATCCTGGAAAAAAAAAAAAAAAAACACACCAAGGAATAAAACTCTGATGGCTACAGGTATAAAGGATGACGACATCTGAGAATTCCCAATGTCTAGACTCAGTCTTTTCCTTTGATTTTTTATGGATGTCTGACAGCTGATGCGGGCACCTGGCCCTTTCAAGTGACAGTACGTCATGAGGACTTGCCAAATTCCCAGATTTGTGATCATCACTAGAGCAGTAGAAAGCAGCTTTCCATAGGGACATTGTTTTGTTTTTCACAAAGAAATCAGGTTTTATGAGGTGGGTGATGTGTTCCTCACTTCCATGTGCATGAAAGACATCTGGGGAGCTTTTCTGGACCCCACCACTGGAGATTACACAGCCGTGGGTCTGAAGTGGGTTTGGAGTGTTTGCAAGGCATGGACTTTCTGTGAGTCTCAGACTCTTCATTTGTGACATGGGGATGCCAATGGAAGTAACCCCACAGGCCCTGGAGAGATGGCTGAGAGGATGGGTGTGAAGAGCAAGCACAGGGCCCATTATTATGGAAGAGGCCCTCCTTAGCAACCTGACAGCTGTCAAAATTGACATGCATGCTTATGCAGAACTGTCACAGGCCATCATTACCCTTTGCTTCTTACTGGAAACTCGAAGTAATCAACACCAGAGATTACATTGTCTTGTGTATTTCCATCAATTAAATTGTTCTACATGACTGTGGTGAGACTTCCCTGCTCCACATTCCCAATTGGGATGCATGCAATGGGGAGTATGAGAACACACAGCTTGAAATAGTCCATTAAACATTTAACTTGAGGAGGCACCTGGGTGGCTCCGTCGGTTAAGCTTCCGACTCTTGATTTTGGCTCAGGTCGATCGAGCCCCACATTGGGCTCTGTGCTCAGTGTGGAGTCTGCTTGAGGTTCTCTCTCTCCCTCTCCCCCCAACCCCCATTCATGCTCTCTCTCTTAAATAAATAAATGAAATCTTTAAAAAAATTTAACTTGAGGAAGCAAGATTACAAATGTATTGGGTCAGTTTGGGAGGAATCGATGTCTCTTTCACTGTGGGAGGAAGTGTAAGTTGTATAGTCTCTTTGGAGGACAATCTGGCA